>NC_092048.1:65072880-65265840 GCF_003086295.3 Arachis hypogaea
TTTAGGAACATTATTTATCAACATATTGCTAAATTAGATCAATTATTTCTAATTTACATCATAAAATGAACAAGTTAATTATATTTTGTAAAGTACAATTTAAATTCAAATATCAATTTTCTAGATTAAATCATACAAATCTCTATTATTTTTCTATCTCTGAAACTTTAATTTTAATTTATAAAGTAATTAATTATAATAAAAATTGTACATAAATATTAATTGACTTAAACTTAAAGTATTTATAAATATCAATCTAATCATTTCTAATAAAATAATTTCTAGGAGTTCAAATTAATAACATAATTCATTTAAAATAGAATTTATTTAAATTAAATTATACAATTCTTTCTTATTTTTCAATTACCAAAATTATAATTTCAATTATACCAAATATCTAATAAAGATTATATAAAAATTCTAATTAATTTAAACTTCAATTATCATGAAAATGTATTTAATTACCTTTAGTAAAATAATTTCTTAAAGTAGGATTATCGACAAATATAATAAATCACAAATAACTAATCATTTGATTTTCAAAAACTAGGGTTGTTACAATATACTCAAGGTTTCTTGACATATTTGCATCCCTCCATGTAAACATACAATTCATCAAGGCTCTCCAACAAATGCCCTCATACATCAAGTATATGAAGGAGCTGCTGACCAGGAAAAGCTCACTCAAGGAAGGACAAATCATAGTGATGAACAAGTAGTGCAGTGCTCTCATTCAACCAGAGCTGCCTACAAAAAGGAAGGACCCAGGGAGTTTTCACATCCCCTGTGCCATAGGAGAAACAATGTTTGACAAAGGACTCTGTGATCTAGGAGCAAGCATCAACTTAATGCCTTTATCCCTTATGAAGAGGCTACAAATCAATGAGCTGATGCCCATAGACGTAGTCATCAGGCTGGCGGACAAAACTCAAAAACAAGCAATTAGAGTGGTTGAAAACGTGCTGGTGAAGGTTGGAAACTACTTCCTTCCCACAGACTTTGTCATACTGGAAATGGAAGAAAGTCACCTTCACCCAATCATATTGGGAAGACCATTCTTAGCTACAGTCAGAGCGCTCATAGATGTGGAGCGAGGATAGCTAATACTGAGGATACATGACGAACAACTCACCTTCAACGTCTTCAAACCCTCACAAGAAGCAAGTCAGGAAGGCAAGGAACTAAGGGCAGAGCATGACAGAGCAATGGTGGGAAAAAAAAAGCATTGAAGCACAAGCTGTACACCCTGGAATTCCTTTGGGTGATGAACAAGAGAATCAGCAGCTGTCACAGCTAAAGGAAACTCAAGTGGAGCCAAAACCACCAGAATCATATGAGACCAGCAACAAAATCTCCCTAGGGAAAGAGACCACAAAGAGCAGGATAACAGCAAAAGAAACAAAGAAGAAAGTACCAAGGAGATGGAGGAATAAAAAGATCCCTACAGAAGATTTCTCTCCAGGGGATAAAGTGATCTCAGCTTACTTCCTAGATATCCCACCTCATCTCCCTACCATCCCATCTCAGTTACCTAAGGTTTTCACCATCAACAAAGTTCTCTCCCTAGAACATGTGGAGATCATTGATGAAGCCAATGGATATAGGTTTACTGCAAGAGGGGAAGATCTGAAGCATTACCAACCACCATGACAAAGGCAGAACATCAAGCCAGTAATGCTAAAAAAGCGCTTCATGTGAGGCAACCCATGTTTTACATGCTTTTAAAAGTAGTTAATAAAGCAAGGTTCAGGGATTTCAACTCAACTTGACATGCACTTGAATGAATCCTTTTGTGCAACATATAGTGAGGAATAAGTTTGGTGTTCAAGGCACACTAAGAGAACATAAATGTAACCCATATCATGTCACTCTTAGGGGCCTTGAACAAATCTTTTACACCACATGGCACCAAACTAAGTTTGGTGTTGCCAATGTTGCATACATGGATGTTGAGTTAGTCAGTTGGTGTGCACTCATGAACAGCACTTAGTAGTTAGAAACAAAAACTTTAAAAAGTAGTTATTCTTTTAATTTTGCTGCCACTTTCCACAAGTTTTCTTTTAATCACATTTCTTTTATTTTGTAGGAGAATTGATGGGACAGTTGAAGGGTTCGGCTACCACAAAAGGAGTGGACTGTACACGTGTCTTCAAGGGGATTGCATTGGGAATTGTTGCCATGCAACATTGGAAAAAGAACAAGCTTGGAAACTGAACCAACACCATCATAAAGTTGATGATCCTTGTGCTCATCCCATGCTAAACCCCATCCATCCATCACACAACCACCCCATCAATCCACACCTTCTATTCACTCACCACTTCTCTATATAAGTGGTTCTTAGTTCATAACCCTTCCACATTCCAATTCCCATTCCTTATACTCCACACCTCCGGAACTCAAATCCCTTCACTACACCCTATCCAAACCCAACCAAATTCCACCACTCATCACTCACCTCAACACCTTCACTTTTCAAAAATCATCCATGGCATCATCAAGCTCCAAGAGGCAAAAGAGAAAGAAACCGATTGAGAGCAGCCCTTTTGATGAAGGGAAGTTCAAAACTGCATTCCATGAACGTGAATTTGAATGGATAAAGCTCAAGAAGATATTGCCTGAGTTAACATTCCAATTCAACAAAGATGAATGCCCACAGATTCGAGAGAAGATCGAACAAAAGGGAGTGGCAGAAACAGCAAATAGAACACTACTCGCAACTCACTCAAGCCATCAATCAAGTGACTGAAAGGCAAGAGCATCAAGACAAATGCCTTCAAGAACTCAATCAATGACAGCTAGCTCAGATGAAGGCATTCAATGAGTTCAGCGTACTGAATGAAGGATGCAACTACATAGGGAGGAGTTCAACATAAACACTCAAGCCAAGTTGAACTATATGTCTAGTCATATGCATAATCTACACTCTGCAATCCCTAGGTATGATGAGGTCCAAAAAGATCTCACAGAACAAGAGGAAAAGAAGGTGAAACAGCAGAAGAAAACATTGAAAAAGAAGATGGAAGATGCTGGCTTCTGGAAGAAGTTGATTGGAAAAAGCAAGGGAAGTGGGACTGCAAGCACTCAAGAAAAACACAAAGAGGACAAACAGGAAGGAGAGCATGAGCACCCCCAAGAGTAAAAGGTGGTGGAGTTCCCTCATTGTTCCATCTTTCTTTTTCATGTTTTTTTTTTAAATAAGGAAAATCATGTATGAAATAGAACATGCTTCCATAGTAGCTTAGGAATTTTCAATTCTGTCTTTAAGTTTGCTTTTGCCTAGGTCTATGCTTGCTAGTCAAATTGCCTGCCTTCATTTTCATCTTGCTTATTGTATGCTTGTCCTTTTAAGTCCAATAAAATGAGATGTTATGAAAGACCAGAGTGATGTTCAAGTTGTGGAGTAGGTCCTTAAATTTGTGGTGTATTAATCACTTAGCTAAGTTGGTTCACCAATAAGGTGGGAAGGCAACTATCTGTCCTAAATCATATACTTGAAACACACCCCATGAGACTAGCTAAAAAATAAGATCCTAATAAGAAAAAGGAAAAGAACAATAAGAGTTGAAAAAGAAAGAAAAGTTAATAAAGAATAAGGCTAGGCACCAAGGGCTTGAATCTTGAGGGATGTGTCTGTAGTGCTTTTGTACCAAGGATCTGCTTGGATGAATAAGTTCTTAGGAGTACTTCATCACTTGGTAACTTGGGTTAACTAACCCGGGATTATCAACTGAAAATCCACTATCAAGAGCAACCTTGCTACAGAACATTTAGTAACCCAAAGAGGTGCTGGACACCAAGACCTCAAGGAAAGAAAATAACAAACCATGTGCCTGTGGTATATATGGGGGAGAGAGACTTGAGGGAGTAAGTCCTTAGGGGTGTTTCAACACCTAGCACCTTGAACCAACTGGTTCGGGAGTGTTGGCTGAAAGCTTATCTTAAAGAGTCGCCCCCTCAAAGAACACTTAGCCTAAGGAAGAAATAAACCTTGGAAAGACAAAGGGATCAATGAATAACAGTCTCAAAGGGTGCAATCAAGTGAGTATTCCAAGGCATGGTAAAGGTCTGAAAGCCAGTAAAAGAATGAACCTAAGTTGCTATGCATGAAACCCCACAAAACCAAGAACATGACTTCCACAATAATGATTCATTCATCTTGTCATTAAATTCATCATTCTCTTATTCCAGTAGTTGCTTAGGGACAAGCAAGCTTTAAGTTTGGTATTGTGATGCCAGGGCATTTTGGCCAGTTTCACTGACCTTTTCTTTATGGTTTTAGGGTAGTTTCATGCACTTTCTTAGGAAATAAGCAAGTTTTGGGTAGAATTTCACTTACATCTTGATTCAAGCTAACATTGTGATTTTTATATGAATTCATGAGAATTATACATGAATTGAATGACAAATTGGATGATGCATGTCTCATAACTTGGACTAGAACTTTGATGCACTTTATTGCTTGATTTCAGGACAAAGGAAGCAAGGAAGAACCACGTTAGCAGCCACGTTAGTCTAAATAACGTGACCTCTAACGTGGAAGTGGAGCTAGCTTGCAACATTAATGAGAAAAGTAATCGCCAATAACGTCCTCGAAGCCATCATAGCCCACATTAATTGCCACGTTAACTACATTAACGTGGTAGTTAACGTGGAAGAAGAAAATAAAGCCAACGTTAGTGACACTCACCTTTGTCACTAACGTTGGACCAAGCTCATATTGGCCAAGTTAAGAGCCACGTTAACTCAGTTAACGTGAACTCTAACGTGGGGAAACAAAAGAATGACCAATGTTAGTGACACTCACCTTTGTCACTAACGTTGAGCTAAACCACTTTGAGCCACGTTAGTTGCCACGTTAACTCAGTTAACGTGGACTCTAATGTAGAGAGAGCAAAGAATCGCCAACGTTAGTGACATTCACCTTTGTCACTAACATTGGGATGAGCCACTATGAGCCACGTTAACTCCCACGTTAACTACATTAATGTGGAAGCTAACGTGAGTAAAAGGGATGATGAGCCAATGTTCATGACACTCACTTTTGTCACTAACGTTGGAGATGGCTAGCAATACCACGTTAGAAGCCACGTTAACCTAGTTAACGTGAACTCTAACGTGGGAAGTAGGGGAATTTTGGAACATTAGTGACAAAGGTAAGTGTCACTAACGTTCTCGAAGATGTGGCAAGCCTACGTTAAAGGTCACGTTAGCCACACTAACGTGAACTCTAACGTAGGGAGAAAGGAGGATTCTCAATGTTATTGGAAAAAGTAAGTCCCAATAACGTGTGCGAAGGACCAAGAGGCAACGTTAGTGGTCACGTTGATGCCACTAACGTTAAAGTTAACGTGGTGCATCCTTGGGTTAGGAACGTTAGTGAAAAAGGTGATTGTCACTAACGTTCTCGAACCCACACTTTCACTTAACGTTAACGCCACTAACGTCCTAAGCTAGAATCCCTGCCTACTCCACACTTTCTCCTTGCAAGTAAAGCTAAGCCCACTGAAGAAAATAACTGCTTCAACTCAAGATCCAAAGGCCCATATCCAAGACTTGAAGAGACAACTAGAAGATCAGAAGAATAGTATAAATAGGGAGAACTTTGAACTAGAAAGGGGGGAGCTTTTAGCATTATTAGAGTTACTCTCTGTATTTTACTTTCTCTGCAACTTTTAGTTTAATTCTCAGAATGTACTCTCCATCTATGCTTTTCATTCCCAGAGCTATGAATAACTAAACCCCTTTCATTGGGTTAGGGAGCTCTGTTGTAATTTGATGGATCAATAATAGTTTTCATTATCCTTCTGCTCTCTTTTCTCTTGATTTTACTAGAAAGATTTCAATCTTCATCCAATTGAGTAGTTATCTTGGAAAAGAAGCTATTCATACTTGGATCTCTTCTGAACCTTGGAAGAGGAATGAAGAGATCATGCTAGAATTGCTTTCTCATGTTGGACCAAATTGGGGTTTGGGCGGATATGGTGACATATAATTCTCCCAATACTTTGATTTGGAAATACATGTGGTATAATCAGTGACCACACTTCATCTCTTCTCATGAGAAATTAGACCAAGGAATTGGTTATTGATCTGATTTGAGAGATTGAATTACCAAGGAATTAGAATTCAATCACTTAAGATTGCCAAGGAGATCAATGAATGCATTGATTGAGGAAGAGATGAAAATGAACTTGATCCGGAGAATGCAACATCTCCTAAGCCCAATGAACTCCCCATTTCTGATCTTACCCATTCTCTTTACTTTATGCCATTTACTTTCATGCTAAACTCCCTTTCCCCATTTAAGATTCTGCAATTTACTTCGCATCATTTATTTTCTGCTATTTACTTTCCCGCCATTTAATTTCCAGCAATCTCAACCTAATTTCTACTTAGCTCAAATAGAACATTCTTCCAATTAAAGTTGCTTGACCAATCAATCCCTGTGGGATCTGACCTCACTCTATTGTGAGTTTTTATTTGACGACAATTCGGTATACTTGCCGAGGGAGATTTGTTAAAGGACAAGTTTCCGTGCATCACCTAATAATAACTAAGCCTTGGGCTTGATCAAATGCCTATTCTATCTATCTAATAGTTCTAAAAAATATGAATTAATTAGTAAACTAACAAAGAAAAATGCTTAATTACAATATCAAGTAAAAGTAAGTATTCACTCACTTATTTAGAGATGTTTCAATCTGACTACACAAATGTGATCCTGCTTCTATAAAATTCATTAATTATAAATCTCATTTCCTCCTTGCACATTAAAAATTAAAAAAATACAAATAAACAATCCCTAAGACTTGGCAGTTGATACAGTGAGGTAAAAGTATTAAACTGCATACTTGCTTCTTCAAAACTATAGGTATCTACATTAGTATCTAGGTTCGCAGACATGGTTGATTTGCTGAGATACTGGTGGGCAAGGTAGAAATATTGTTTTCTCCATCATCCCTCCATTTTATGGTTGTGCACAAAATAAAAAGAAGATAAGCCTAAATATTAGGTGAATCATTTTTCAAGGAATAGTGCCAGTAAATATGTTTCATGTTCAACATGAAGTATATCATAATGAGTTTTTTGAGCCTAATGTATAATAATTTACTCACCAAAAGTATAATACAAGCTTAATAGAATAGAATTATTTTTATGAGTAAAAGACAAGGAATAGGAAGGAAAAAAATGAGAATTCAACTATGAAATAGTGGATAGTTAGCTATACGCTAGAAAAGCCCACAATGAAGTTTTCTTCTCTTTTCCTAACAATTTAACAAATGATAGGTTCTATTAATACTTTGATGCCAATGGAGTCAACTACAAGTCTATAATTGTGCATTAGTTTCTAATGATCTAGGCTTCACGAATAATTCAAGCACAAGAAGATTATAAACTACTTAACCAATCAATATATATGACCAAAAGTAGTAGTTTAAAAGGTCAAAAAAATCACTTCCAATGAGCAGAAAAAAAACAATAAAATTACAATTTTAAGAACAAAATATAAAATGCTACCGTTAAAATGGACAAAGTCGTATTTCTGTGCATTTGTTGACAAGTTAAGCAAATTAAGAATGTCTAGAGAACAATTTTCTTTACGGTTCTGTTCAACTATGCCTATGCTTTTAGAACAGCTATTTGACTTAAGCATCTACAGATTTTGTTGTTGATTCTTTCTTTGTTTAAAATATTATTTTCGCCTCTAGGCTCTAGAAAATAAGGAGTTAATTGCTATTCTAGTAAATAACCACTAAATTTTCAGTAGAACCACACTCTCCCATGACGCAACCAACCAAACTCCATCAAGATAACTAACATCTATGTTTTACCTCTTTTATGTTGACAATTTGGTATTTTTCACTGAAAATTTCAATCTCAGCATAAGTGATAACATGCACCCAATAGAACATTCAAATATCAGGAGACAAAAGAAACAAAAACAAAAAAATCAGTTTCTATATTGAAATAATAAGTAATTGAGAATAACATGTCAAACTCAATGGAGCTGCTAGCAATTCACGAAAAATTATATTAAATTATTCAAAATGCATCATAAAATCCATGTCCATTTAGAACTTTTTTCACTCCATTTTCACTTCCAGTACTATTCCAACAATATAATCAAAGCAGAATGGATAAAAAAAATAATTTGCAAGGACAAATTTAAAATTGAGTAGCAATGCTACGAGGCATTAAATACAATTGCCAAGTAGTAATGCATATCATTGATTTAGTTAGGGAAAAGAAATGCATACATGGTGAATATTGGGCAGCAATGGTTCTTCTACTTTAAAGTGGCTTCTGACTAGAGTCCTGCAAAACGAAAATCATAAGAAAATAGAACAAACAAACACAAACATAAACAAGGAAATAATAACAACAACATGAATGAGAATATTGCAAGATAAATATTAATTTCAAAAACAAATAAATAAGCACTTGATTATTAAACCCTGAAACTAAAACATAACATATAATAAGATAAAGATTCAATGGAACAAGCATAAAGGCTTACCTTGACATTGTTAGGTGGCTGAGGCATTTCATTGAACATATCAGATACATAAAGACACAAAGGCAGAAGAGCAATCGTAATTTCTTTACTTAACTTCTCTGTTCGTGACGGGAAAAGAGAAGGAGTTGTCAGTGCCAAAGGAAGAGAAGATGATGGAATTAGGGGTATTCGTAGTGCGGTTTGGTTCGATTATTTAAAGAAAAGTCATTTGATCCAATATTATATTAATTCTGTGGTTTGGTTTGGTTCGGTTTTTTTATCAAAGCCAGATGAGCTATATTTTGTCGGTATAGATTTTCCAATAAAATTGTATTGTGAGTATAGCCTAAACCAACAAACTATAACGCATCAAACAAAGAAAGTGTGTGTCCACAATTCAAATCAATAACCGAGAGTATTAGTCTTGAGTCGTTCTCCCTAGGAGTTGCCCTAAGGGGCACATCATTGGCTAGGAGTCTCTTGGTGTTTGAGGTTGAATACGAGAAATGTAAACAAGCTTGCATAAAGGTAATGAACAAATAACTATGAAACTAAGGGATACAAAAAATCAATCAATCAATCCTATGCCAGCGTGATAACTTTGATTTTTTTTTTTATTGGGATGCTATCCACCGGGTTATCGCCGGACTGGAGTCATTTTGGACCCGAGGGAGCCAAAGATCTAGGCCTAAGAGCATTGATGCGCGTCATCTCACTGTAGAGGCTCGGGCATGGGCCCAGATCTTATCTCATTACGTGCTTCCGAGCACCCATAAGCCATCCATCATGGCGGATCTAGCCCTCCTTGTTTGAAAAATACTCACGGAGAGGCCGGTCAACATTCCTCTCCTCATCCGACAAGCGATAGGTCGAGTCCATGCCAAGGGTAATCTACCATTCTCCGCTATGGGATCGGATTTGGTTGCTGCTGGTGGTGTCCCTTGCGAGGCTACGGACATGATGGCTACAATTTTGGCAAAGGGCGATATCGTCCCGAGCGGGAAATATCTTCAGCCTCCGATGGACACCATGATAAACCCCAATTTTGTGGTTTATCTTGTGCTTAATTTGGGGAATTTTATCATCTTTTCCCACATTTATTCAATGAAATAGCATGGTTTTGCAATTCTCCCTTGATTTGTGCTTAAATGTGAAAATATGCTTTTTAGGCCTTAAAATAGCTAAATTCAATTCACTTTAATTCCATTCGATGACTTGATGTATTTTTTGAGTGATTTCAGGTTCATAGGGCAAGTATTGGATGGAAGAAGTGAGGAGAAAAGCATGCAAAGTGGGAGAACTCATGAAGAAATGAAGGAACCGTAAAGCTATCAAGTCCGACCTCTTCACACTAAATCGATCATAACTTGAGCTACAGATATCTAAATGAGGTGGTTCTAGTTGCGTTAGGAAGCTAACATCCGGGGCTTCGAAATGATATAAAATTTGCTATATATTTTTTCGTGCTCAGGGGCGCGCAAGCACCATGTACGCGTGCGCGCCGATGCTGCTCGTGGCCCACTAAAATGAAATCGCCCCCAGCGATTTTTGAAGCACTTTGGGCCCAACCCAACTCATTTCTGATGCTATTTCATGCAGAATTCAAGATTGGGCAAAGGGGGGAGCAATTATTTGTAGCATTAGCATCATGTAGGTTAGTTTCTAGAGAGAGAAGCTCCCTCTTCTCTCTAGAATTAGGATTAGAATTTCTTAGATCTAGGTTTAATTCATACTTTGATTTACTTTTCCTTTACAATTTCTTGTTCCTCCACTCTTCCTCTCTCTAATTTTGTATTTCATTCTTGTAATTGCTTACTTTGTTGTTGATGCACTCTTCCTTCTTCTATTTTCTTTTAATGCAATTTATGATTCATGTTCTTTTATCATTGATTTACTTTATTGTTGTTTAATTCCTTGCAATTGAATAGTGTAGATTTATATTCCTTGCAATTTTACTATGCTTTCTTTTTATGCCTTCCAAGTGTTTGATAAAATGCTTGGTTGGATCTTAGAGTAGAATTTTATGCTCTTGGCTTGGGAAGGTAACTTAGGAACTCTTGAGTCACTAATGTCCAAGTGATTGACGATTGGGAGCCATTAATGCTAGGTCTCACCAATTGATTAGGTGTAGAACTAGGACTTATGAACTTGGATTGATATAGCTCACTTGACTTTCCTCTACTATTAGTTAGGGGTTAACTTAGTGGGATTGATCCTTGCCAATTCTCATGTTGTGGTTAGTGATTAGGATAGAGATCCTTGACCACCTAACCTTGCCAAGACCTTTTTGTTAGTTTATTTCCTTTGCCATTTATATTTCTTGTCCATCATCTCAAAAACCCCAAACATAACTCCATAACCAATAACAAGACACTTTATTGCAATTCCTAGGGAGAACGACCCGAGGTTTAAATACTTCGGTTTATAAAATTTACGGGTTTGTACTTGTGACAAACAAATTTTTGTATGAAGGGACTATTGTTTGGTTTAGAAACTATACTTTACAACGAGAATTGATTACTGGAATTCTAGACCACACAAAAGTTTCGTTCATCAAAATGGCGCTGTTGCCGGGGATTTGCAATGGTGTTATGTTATTGGTTATTGTATATATGTGAATATTGTGAATAGCTTGATTTTTGGATTGCTTGTTAGTTTTTGCTAGTTCTATGACTTTATTTCATTATTTCTTGTTAGCTTTTGTTTCTTATTTTCACTTTTCACCATGAATTTTCACTTTGGCTATGAGTGTGATTACAACTATGTAGTAGGAAATGGGAACTTCAATGAAGATATGCATCAAGGATGGGATAACCAAAGGTGGGAGGAGCCATATGCATATGATCAATTCTCTTGGCAAAAACCTCCACCAATGCACTATGAAGAAGAGCCATTCTATGATGCATACCAATCCAATGGTTATGGTGAATCCTCTTGTGACTTCCAAGAACCACCACCATACACCTATGAGCCATATCCTCAACATAGCCATCAACCATACTCACAAGCCACCTTTCACCAACCATCTTCATATGATCCTAATCCATATCCATTCTACCAACAACCATATGAGCCATATGAACCACATATAGAGCCACCACCATTCCAACATCAACATTTTCAAGAGCCACCCCCTCCATATTATTACCAAGATGAACCACCTCCAATGTATGAAAATTTCCAACCACAAGATGAATACTACTTTCCACCACAACCTCCCATGGAAGAATACTCATGTCCTTCAATCCAAGAGCCATATGATCCTACTCGTGATATCTAAGAGGAACAAGAGTCAAGGGATCGTCTCAAGGAAGCATTGGATCAATTTCAAGCAACCATGGAGTGTGTTGTGCAACAAATGGAAAGAATGGGAAAAATTGAACCACCACAACTCTACCTAAAAGAACCACCTTCCGACTATAATACCTTTTCCTCAAACAATGAATCCTCTCTTCCACCATCACCTCCCGATGAAGCCTTTATGCTAGAATTAAGGGATCTTGAATCTCATATCTTAAGGCAACACGAGAAGGATGAAAAGAAATTTGAGGAGTTAAGAGCAAAAACGGCTATCATGTTAGAAGCCATTGGCAACATAGTCTCATCCCGCCTAAGCCTATACAATCAAGGCACCTCCATTGCGGAATATGGAGAAGCAACGAAGGAGCTTAGTGAGGGAGTGAAATTGAAGCTCCAAGGTGAAGAAGAGGAGTTAAACCAAGAAATGCAACAAGATGAGGAGGTAGAGATTATTGAAGAAGAGGAAGAAGTGGTTGAAGACTTAGGAGATGTGGAACCACCTTGGGAGTCTAGGATTGGAGAAGACCCCTCCAAGATGATTGAATTTAATGCTAAGGAGGAATGTACACAACCTCCAAGGCATATTCCTTATAAAGAATTGGATGGGATAGAGCAAAAATTGAGTCTCCTTGGTGATGAAGATCAAGCATCAAGTCTTAGTGGTGAAGAATCCTTTGAGCATGAAAAACCTTCTCCCGATGAGATGGAAAGGAAAGTGGAGGTAAATGTCTCTCACCCTCCCATTTATGATTTGAGTAAGGGAAAGGAGTTAGATAAAATTGTTGAACAAAGGATTGAGATTAAGAGATCTTGTGAGGAGGTGAAAATCCTTAGAAAAAGGAGGATGAGAATTGAATATGCTTTAGCAAGACCCTTGGAATCGTCTTTGCCTAGGTTGCCATCTACTCCTTCATTTGAGTGGGTGAAATTCATTTCTATTACCTTTATTATCTCACTCGAATATGGCTTGATTGAAACTGATGGTCAACTTAGGATGCTTTGTGGGATGAAGCGTAAAAGAAAGATGTTTAATGGTTGGCGTTGTAAGTCTAGGCTCATTATGGTTGAAGCTTCAACGAGTAAAAGTTAGACTAGTGCTTAATTGGATGGGTCTAGGAGGATAGTTTGGTGCTTCCATGAGAATTCATCTCTCTTGCCACCTGGAGGAAATCACCATGACCAACTCAAGGACGGGTGTGAAAACAAAGTGTGGGATCCCGGATCACACAAGGAATATCAACTTTGGGAGCCTATGGTTTGTGAAGAACTCCATCAAAACTTGGAGTTATTAACTTTGAATGATGAAGCACAATGGAAGTCCAAGCATTGGTGGATGTTCAAGGATAGATTCAAGCACAAGCCACCTTGATGAGGAGCTCCCCATAAGTCCAACTTAAGGACAATAAACAAAAGTGCTAGGTGGGAGACACTCCACCATGGTAACATCTTTTCATTTTCCCTTTTGTACATATTGGTAAAATAGGTTTAATCTCATGTTTTGATTGATTTGTTAAGTTTGTTTGGTAGTTTAGTGTGTTAAATAAGGTTTTGTGGTGTTTTGGTGGTTGTTTGGAGGTTTGGAATGCTTGGTTTGGTGCAAAAACATAGAAAAATTTTGAAAAACAGAGCACCACCCACGTGCATGCGCACTTCACGCATACGCATGAATTAAGCAATTTCGGCCATCCACGCGGACGCGCCATGTACGCGTACGCGTTGATTGAATTTTTCTCACCTCCCATACATTCACTCGAGAGTTATGCCTAAAGTGTGCCAACTTTGTGCCCCAGGGCATGCGAACGCGTACCTTGCGCGTCCGCGTCGACTCTCTGCCTTGCCATGCACGCGTACGCGCACTGCACGTGTACGCGTCGCTTCCATTTCATCAATCCACGCTTACGCGTACATGACGCGCACGCGTGGATTGCCCTGTTTCACTCACCTTCTTTTCTTCTCCTCTTTCCATCTCTTTTCTTCTTCTCTTTTCTCTTCTTTTTTTTCCACCCTGCAAACATCATCCAACACTACTAAGCATCATGTAACACCATTTCTTTTAGTTAGTTAGCTAGTTTAATTTTTGTTTTCCATTATAAGTGTTGGATTGCTAATCTTGTTTACTGTTTACTGCTGCTTATTATTGATAGGATGTTAGTTTAACATCATTGTTGTTAGTTGTACTTGTTGGATTTCTTTGTTGGGGTTGTATTTGGTTACTTGGTTTGGAATTTTTCATGTTCAACACTTTTGAATACCAAGTACTTGTTACATTGCCTTCATGCATCTTACCTCTTTGAATTGCATGTTTTGGACACCATGCATTCATCATCCATTGTTAGGCAATTGTATATTATCAATGCATTTTTTTAGGATGCTTGTTCTAAGTGACCATCACCTATTTTATGCATTGAGATTGTGGAATTGTGAAATTGGATCGAAAGCTTACCTAGTAACGTATTTTTGAGCTTTTCAAGCTTTGTGGACCACGCTTGCTATGTGATTGATTTTTGACTTCTATATCCTTTTTCCTAAGTTCCATAGCATCCATGTATTTCACCTCTATGTCACTTGGTTGTTGCAACAACTTCAATATGTGTCATTATTTGATTTGTGAGCTCTCTATACCATTTTGTTCATCAAATTTACTTACACATCAATCAATGTCCATGCATTATCCAATTTCACAATTGCTTGATTAATTCCTTGAATGCTTCCATGCCTCTTCACTACATGTGTGGTTGACTTAACCTACAAGTCTTTTGAAGTATTTCAAGCACACTAGAATGAGTGAAATGTGTGTCTTCTTTTGTATAATTATGACATGGTTTCTAAATACTAGAGTGTGAGTTCTAAACCGCATGCAAGTTAGGACCCACACACTTATTTTTCATTAATGTCACACTAATTCATTCATTCAATTCTAGTGATTTACCTCATTTCAACAATCCATGTTTCCTTGCTTGTGCATTTACTTGTCTTGTTATCTCCTATTTTCTATGTTCAGGATGAGTCATCATAAAAAAAATGGAAGCGAGAGAAGAACACACAGCATCGGTTGACCTACCAGCTGAAGGTAGCAACTAGGAAAGTCGCCGTACCCCCCTGTTCATCTTTGGATGCACCGAGGACGGTGCAAACTTTTAAGTGTGGGGAGGTTGTCCGACCATTCGGCATTTTTGGGTAACAAGTTTCTAATCCCAACACTCTTGCATTTCATTTTAGGATTTTTAGTTGCACTATCTCATTTTGCATATGTATATATTAAGCTTAGTTAAAATCATGATATTTTCTAAGGATTTTATCTATAGGGCACCCCAATTTGAAAAAAAAAATTTTTAGAACTTACTTGAATTATATACTTTGTGGAACATGATTTTTGAGCTAAGAACACAAGCATGTGAGATTTGAGCCTAATTGTGTGGTTACATCATATATAACCACTTATTTTCATTCTTGTGTGCATTATTCTCTTCCTATGATTGTAATTTTTTATTTGTTTAATTCTATATGTCCATTATTTTGTGTATACATGCATTTATATGATTGAAGCCATTGTTCAAATAGCTCACTTACCCAAATAAGCCTACCTTTTATTTTCCATTGATAACCAATTTGAGCCTATGCTTAACCCATTTGTTCTTAATTGTAGAACATTACAAGCCTAAGTGAAAAACAATAAATATCCCTTAATTTGGATCTTTGATTAGCTTAGGCTAGTGAGAGTGTTTATCATTTGATTTTGGGAGAGTTTTTGAACATTGGGTAGAGATAAAAGTGTGTTTTTGTATTTGTGTTGAGAATATTGGGAATTGGGTATATAGTCATGTATTAATCATGTATAAACCATATGCATTGATGTTCTTGTATATATATTTCAATTTGAAAAGAAAAAAAAATTAATGAAAAAAATAATAAAAAAAGAAAAAAAAGAGAAAATAAATAATAGAAATAGAAAAAGAAAGACAAAGAATTGCAATAAAAAGGGGACAAAATGCCCCAAAGCAAGGTTCAATAAAAGTCAATGCATATGGGTGGTGATCTAAAAGAGAATGCATGAGTATGTGAAAAAGTGAGAAATGGATAGCTAGGATTGTTTAGAATTGTATAGGTTGTCATAGGTTAGGTGGGAAGTTTAAGTTAATCAAAGATTCAAATTTCAAGCTCACTTGACTATATGCATCCTACCTTGACCCTAGCCCCATTACAACCTATGGGAAAGCCCTCATGATATTTGTATGCATGCATAAAGTAATTGTTGATTGTTAGATGAAAAACAAATCTTGCAAAGCATGATTAGGGGAGAATTGAGTGAATCAACCCCATACACTTGAGTGCTTAGAGCAGATACACATCCGGTGAGGGTTCGATCGCTCAATTACATGTCTCCACACATGATCATCTTTTCCTTCAAGTTTGTAAAATTTTTTTAATAATTCAATTCAATTGTGGGTTTGATTTGACTACTATGGCTTTATCCCTTGTACTTAAATATGTTTTCCTGGAAGATGACTTGTTTTGACAAAGTGGGTGCATTCATGTAGATAGATTGCATATAGATAGGTTGCATGTAGTTAGTTTGCATTGAATAAATGTTGATGTCCCTTTGCTTTTTTCTTGATTTTAGCATGAGGACAGGAGATTTGATAAACCCCAATTTTGTGGTTTATCTTGTGCTTAATTTGGGGGATTTTATCACCTTTTCCCACATTTATTCAATGAAATAGCATGGTTTTGCAATTCTCTCTTGATTTGTGCTTAAATGTCAAAATATACTTTTTAGGCCTTAAAATAGCTAAATTCAATTCACTTTTATTCCATTCGGTGCCTTGATGTATTTGTTGAGTGATTTCACGTTCATAGGACAAGTATTGGATGGAAGAAGTTAGGAGAAAAGCATGCAAAGTGGGAGAACTCATGAAGAAATGAAGGAACCGTAAAGCTGTCAAGTCCGACCTCTTCCCACTCAATCGACCATAACTTGAGCTACAAAGGTCCAAATGAGGCGGTTCTAATTGTGTTGGAAAGCTAACATCCGGGGCTTCGAAATGATATAAAATTTGTCATATGTTACTTCGCGCTCAGGGGCGCGCACGTGCCATGTACGCGTGCGCGCCGATGCTGCTCGTGGCCCACTAAAATGAAATCGCCCCCAGCGATTTTTGAAGCACTTTGGGCCCAACCCAACTCATTTCTGATGCTATTTCTTGCAGAATTCAAACTTGGGCAAATGGGGAGCAATTATTTGTAGCATTATCATCATGTAGGTTAGTTTCTAGAGAGAGAAGCTCCCTCTTTTCTCTAGAATTAGGATTAGAATTTCTTAGATCTAGGTTTAATTCATACTTTGATTTACTTTTCCTTTACAATTTCTTGTTCCTCCACTCTTCCTCTCTCTAATTTTGTATTTCATTCTTGTAATTGCTTACTTTGTTGTTGATGCACTCTTCCTTCTTCTATTTTCTTTTAATGCAATTTATGATTCATGTTCTTTTATCATTGATTTGCTTTATTGTTGTTTAATTCCTTGCAATTGAGTAGTGTAGATTTATATTCCTTGCAATTTTACTATGCTTTCCTTTTATGCCTTCCAAGTGTTTGATAAAATACTTGGTTGGATCTTAGAGTAGAATTTTGTGCTCTTGGCTTGGGAAGGTAACTTAGGAACTCTTGAGTCACTAATGTCCAAGTGATTGACGATTGGGAGCCATTAATGCTAGGTCTCACCAATTGATTAGGTGTAGAACTAGGACTTATGAACTTGGATTGATATAGCTCACTTGACTTTCCTCTACTATTAGTTAGGGGTTAACTTAGTGGGATTGATCCTTGCCAATTCTCATGTTGTGGTTAGTGATTAGGATAGAGATCCTTGACCACCTAACCTTGCCAAGACCTTTTTGTTAGTTTATTTCCTTTGCCATTTATATTTCTTGTCCATCATCTCAAAAACCCCAAACATAACTCCATGACCAATAACAAGACACTTTATTGCAATTCCTAGGGAGAATGACCCGAGGTTTAAATACTTCGGTTTATAAAATTTAGGGGTTTGTACTTGTGACAAACAAATTTTTGTATGAAGGGACTATTGTTTGGTTTAGAAACTATACTTTACAACGAGAATTCATTACACCACAAGCCTTGACATAACCCATCCTCCCACCATTTCTACCACTTCATCCGTACCACTTGCTTTTAGAGCTTCAAGAGAAGATAGATCAATTTGAGAAGCGTAACAAATGCCGATTTGCTTACTTGAAGAAGCTTTGGGGTTGTGTCAACCCGTCTATGGAAGAACAACACATTTCCTCATCCGCTTCGGACCACAGTGAAGCAAGCACTCAATGCTTGAATGATGGAGATAGCAACCTCGATTCCCCTTTGCGTATCACCCAAGGCACGGAGGACTGTGCAAACTTTTAAGTGTGGGGAGGTCGGTTACCGACTTTCGTAGGTAACATCTCTTCTCTTTTCAACTCCCATGATTTTAATTTTTCTTTCGTTAGTTAGGATAAATTGCATGGTTAGTTTTTCTATTTGAACACTCTTTGCATGTTAGGACTACTTGATTAGGGTGATAACTTCTTTTCTAAGAAATCACCTATAGGGCACCCTACCAATATGAAAAAAATTTTGTGTTAATCTTGCTTGAAGAATTTATTCAGGAACATGGTTTTGAGCTAAGAACACAAGCATGTGAGACTTGAGCCTAATTGTGTGGTTACATCTTATAACCACTTATTTCCGTTCTTGTGTACATTGTTCTCTTTCTATGATTGTGATCTTTGATTTGTTTGATTCTTTATGTCTATTATTCCTTATATGAATGCATATATATGATTGAGGCCATCATTTCATTTAGCTCACTTACCCAAATAGCCAACCTTTCATCAACCATTGCTAGCCAACTTTGAGCTTATGATAAACCCACTTTGTTCTCAATATTAGCACATTACAAGCCTAAAAGCGAAAACAATAAATGTCCTTAATTTGGATCCTTGATTAGCTCAGGCTAGTGAGTGTGTGTGTCATTCAAGTGTGGAGAAACTTGGGGCATTGGTTGGGAAAAGGTGTGTGTTGTATCTTTGTTGAAAACATTGGAAATTTAGTACATACTCATGTTTTAATTAAATGTAAAACCCTATGCATTGATGCTTGTGTATATACTATATTGCAAAAAGAAAAAGAAAAAAATGAGAAAATAAAAAGGAAAAAATATATACATCAAACGAAAAAAAATTAGAAAATGAAAAAAAAAAAGAGAAAAGCAATAAAAAGGGGACAAAATGCCCCAAAGTAAAGTCCAATAATGATCAATGCATATGTGTTGTGGTAAAAAGAAAAAAAATGCATAAGTATGTGAAAGAGTGAAGAATGGGTAGTTAGGCTTGCCTTAGATTGTTATAGGTTGTTGTATAAGTTAGGTGGGAAGCTTATGTTAATCAAAGATGCAAATTTCGAGCTCACTTATCCATAAATAACCCTACCTTGACCCTAGCCCCATTACAACCTAAGAAAAGACCTCATGATATGTGTATAAATGTATTGAATAAGTGTTGATTGTTAGATGAAAAAGAAATCTTAGAAAGCATGATTAGAGGAGGATTGAGTGAACCAACCCTAAACACTTGAGCGACTAGAGTGCAAACACATCCGGTGAGGGTTTGATGCTCAATTCCTTGTCCCCGGCTTTCACGAGCTTTCTTCATGCAAGTATATACACTCCACTTTGATGCTTGAATTGGTAGGATTACGAATTGTTTGTCATTTTAGCCCTATGTGCTCTTATATATATACATTCTTAGAAGTTGGTTCACCCTTAACCAAGTAGTTAGATACATTTGCATTGCATGCATTTAGGTAAATTATATATCAATAAAATCCTTTACCTAAGTTCTTTGGTCTTTCAATCTTTAGCATGAGGACATGCTTGGTTTAAGTGTGGGGAGATTTGATGCACCACTATTTCGTGGTACATTTTGTGCGTAATTAAGAGGATTTTATCAACATTCTATCACACTTATCCATATAAAATGCATGGTTTTGTGTTTCCTTCCTTATTTCACTTAATGGTTGAAAACATGCTTTTTAGGCCCTAAATAAGCTATATTTTTATCTCCCTTTATTACCATTCGATGCCGTGATCTGTTTGTTGAGTGATCTCAGAGCTTATAGGGGGCAAGAATGGTCTAGAAGAGGGAAAGAAAGCATGCATAGGTAGAAGGAGCATGAAAAATGGAGTTTTGGAGCAGTGGCATCGACGTGCATGTGCAGCCGACGCGCACGCATGGGAGCAGGATTTTGGATTGGCACGCGAAAAGGGACGCATATGCGTGGCTGGCCAGAATTCTCCTCGACGCACACGCACGCTTGACGCATATGCGTGGATCGCAAAAGCCCATCGACGCGTACGCGTGACCCATGCGTACGCGTGACGCGCGCACGTGACCTCTTTAATGAAAACGTGCCTGGCGATTTCAGAGAAGCTCATGGCCCAATTATGAGTAGAATTCTGGCGGGAAAAGATTAAAAGAACCAAGGATTGAAGGAGAACACATCTTTTACACACTTTTGTAGTTAATTACTTTTAGAAGTTACATTTTTAGAGAGAGAAACTCCAACTTCTCTCTAGGTTTTTGGCTTTATCAATTCCAATTGCACTTGGATCCTTTGGTTTGATCTAAATTCAATCTCAATTCTACATTGTTATAGTTATAGATCTTTCTCTTCTACTCTCAATTTAGTGTTTTTGTTACTCTAGCATTATAGATCTTGGATCTAGACCTTGCTACTTTGATTTCTATTAATGAATTGAGGAATTTCATGTTCATTGTTGTTAATTGTTTGATTGTTGTTAATTGTTTGCAATAGATGGCTTTAATTCAATTTCTTCTCTCAATTTCATGATGTCTTCGATTATTGCTCACCAATTGTTTGAGAAAAATGTAACTATAGCTATGGAGTAGAATTTTACTCTTGGCTTAGGGGTTGGATAATTGGAGACACTTGAATTGTCAAAGCTTTTGTTGATTGAAAATTGGAAATTGCGAATCGACTTGAATGACACTAACTCTAGTCTCTCCTTAGGATTTGACTAGGACTTGTGGACTCAATTTGATTATTTTCACTTGACTTTCCTTCATAGCTAGAGGTTGACTAAGTGGAGCAATAACCAATTGATATCGCAATTGATGGAGATAATGATGATAGGAATTCCAGTTCCCAATTACACACAAAATGTACCACGAAATAGTGGTGCATCAAAGCCAACCGAACCAAACCAAGCCAATTAAAATCAATTTGATTTGGTTTGGTTTTTTATTTTTCAATTAATTAAAAATTGTCCTACTTATTCATGAAGTCATAACATGAAATCATACATCACAATAACTAGCAAACAAAACCTGAAATCAAAAGGGACATAATAATAATCAACCTGGCTCGGAAATCACTAACAATAATCAACCTTACTCAAAAATCACCAACAAATTAGCAGAAGCACAAACAAGTTAAAATCATTAAAAATTTTGCAAAAATAGCAGATGGAACCATAATCAACCTGACTCAAAAAAATCAAGAAGCAAAAGGAAAAAATGCAAGAGACTAAATCAAAAATAATAGAAAACTGAATTAGAAAAAACAAATAAAATCACAATAAAAAATAAATCATAATAGAACAAGTTCAACAAAATCAGAGTCAACAGAATAAAAAATGCTAGTTGATTTCAACTTTCTTCTACCTTTCACCTCGTTCCTCCAAATATGCTAGTTGATTCCAAGCTCTAAGAAAGTAAATCCATTCAAAACAGTGAAATTATAACAGAATCATAAAAATATTCAAAATAGAGAATGATAACAACAAATTATGATAATGAAAATAGAATCATAAAAATAGAAATTAAAAAATTAAAATCATAATAACAAACTTACAAATATAACATCAAGAATTAGAATCATAGAAACAAAAATTCAAAACAGAATTAAAAAATAAAAATCCTAATAAACAAAAGAAAAAAATAAACAAAAAAAATCAAACCTTAAATCATCACTACAATTTAAAAAAAAATAGCAGAAGCCATCAGTAAAGAAATTAAAGAACAATAATCAACAACAAGAAATATAACCAACCTGACATGAAGGCTCTATTTTTGGTGCGTGTTGCTGTTGTGGATGGAGGACAACGACAGCTGTTGGTGCAGGGAGGACGACGGCGACTCTTGGTGCGTGGTTCTATGGAGGAGGACAGAGAGAGAAGAGCTACAAAGAGGGAAGAGTGAGAGAAAAGGGTCGCGCTGCCGTGTGAGACGCTGAAAAGAGAGAGGAGTACGTCAGTGGCAGAGAAGAAAGAAGAGTTTGTCGATGATGCAGAGAGAGTTGGTGTGTAGAGTCGTGGAGGGCGACGGAGAGAGAGAATCGCTACGAGGATGGAAGAGGACAAAGAAAGGGCCCTGCCTTCGCAATGGTGCTGTCCGGTAGTGTCGTTGGCGGAGAAGAGGGAGGTGTGGAGTTTGGGCACTGTGAGAGTGTGAGGTGATCACAGAAATCTTGAATCTCTACAAAACCCCTTCGGCAAGTATACCGAATTATCGCCAAGTAAAAAATCACAAGAGTGAGGTCGAATCGAACAGAGATTGATTGATTGAGCAACTTTAGTCAATAAGATATTCTAGTTAAACTAATCATTGATAGATGTTGAGTACAGGAATTTAAATGACAGAATTGTAAATGAATAGATTAAAGAGCTGGAATGTAAAGAACTGGAAACTTAAAGTGCCTAAGATAAAGGAAAGCAATAGGGCAAGAAATCTAAATGGCTGAATTGTAAAGGGGAATGGGTTGATAAACATAAATTAAACAAAGCTATAAAGAAGAGGAAGAGAAAAATAGGGAGGATTCATTGGGTTTAGGAGATATTGCATTCTCCAGATCAACAACTCATCATCTCTTCCTCAATCATGTAACTCATTGACCTCTTGGCAATCATGAGTGATCAGATCCCAATCCCTTGGTGATCCAATCTTTCAAATTTTGATCAATAGCCAATTCCTTGGTCTACTTGCTCATGAAAAAAGATGAGACTTGGTCCCTGATTATACCATACATTCTCAGAGATCCAAACAATGGATAGATTTAATGTCACGAATTCCAATCCTAAAACCCAGATCTACTCAAATGTGAGGATGTATTTAAAGCATGACTCTATGATCCCTTTTCCAAGGATCTCAGAGAATCCAATTACATTCAATCTCATTCCTAAGATAATTGAATGTTGAAATGAAGAACAAAATGCTTTTAAGTAAATCAAAGAGAGATGAAGAGATGAAGAAATTCAATTCACTATTGATCCATCAAGTACAATAGAGCTTCCTCTCCCAATGAGAGGGAGTTTAGCTACTTATAGCTCAGAGAGAGTACAAGAGATGGAGAAGAGAAGTACATCAAAGTGTAAGTAAAATTCAGAAAGTAAAGTGTAAGTTCCAAGAGTCCCTACTCAGTACCCTCTAAGGGGTTTTTATACTACTCCTATTTTGAAGATAAAAATTACAATTAAGGAAAATAATAAAATGGGTATGTTAAGTGGCGTGCCACGCCTTGAGCACATGGTTGGCACGCCCTCTTTGGTGAATCGCAGTTCCTTCTTTGGAGAACTCACCTAGCGTGCCACGCCCAGGCACACCAGCTCATACGCCTTCGAGCACGCCAATGGCACGCCCATGTTGATGCAACCTTGATCCTTCTCTGGAGAACTAGTGTGGCGTGCCATGACCAGGCACGGTAGCTCACATGCCAGAAACAATAGCTGGGCATGCCACACCTTTGAGTATGCCAATGGCACGCCCATGTTTATGCAACCTTGATCCTTCTCTGGAGAACTAGCCTGGCGTGCCACGCCCAGGCACGCTAGCTCACACACCAGTAACAATAGTTGGGCATCCCGCGCCTTCGAGTATTCCAATGGCATGTCCATGTTGATGTAACCTTGTTCCTTCTCTGGAACACAAGCCTCGCGTGCCACGCCCAGGCACGCCATTTCACACGCCAATGATAATAGTGGGGCGTGCCACACCTTCGAGATGAATAGAAGAAGAAGAATAAAAACAATCAATCCATCAAATAGCAATAGAGCTCTATTTCCCAATGGAAAGAGTTAGTAATTCATAACTAAAATATTTACAAAGTACGAGAGAAAAGAGAAGAAGATGTGGTGAATAGAGAGGGTCCGAAGACTCCTCCCCAAAATCCTTTAATTCTATGAAACTAAGGCATTTATATAGGCTTTCCTAAATTAGAAATGAAAATGAAATTGAAAGCAAATTACAATCACATGAAAATTAAATATTCTAGATGATTCTTGTGTTCTTGATTGGTTGACAATTGTGGGCTTGCTTGCTTGAATTTAGAGTGGACTCTGATAGAAAATTGAATTAAAATGAGGTTCCAGGAGAGCGTAGCGCTTTTCTGGAGAGCGGAGCGTTCTTGCACCCACGCGTGCGCGTCATCACTGCTTTTTGGCACTTCCACGCGTACGTATCACCCATGCGTACGCGTAGCCTTCAACGCTTTCCAGGAGAGTGTAGCGCTCGTGCCAAGAACGCTCTCCCACGCGCGTACAAGTGGCCCTTCGTACGCGTCGATATTCATAAATACGTTTTCACGCGTACGCGTCACCCCACGCGTATGCAGCACTGGCGAATTTTCCAGCTTCACTATCGCAATTGCTCTTGAATGAGAATGGAGCGTTTGCGCCAAAGGCGCTCTTCTCTGTTTCTTCTTTAAACTCTTTTCTTCTTTCATGCTTCTTTTGTGCTTTTTACTTCTTTTTTCCACAATTTCCTATAAAATAGATAAAAATCAAAGGGATGAAAGTAATCTATGATTTAAGCATAAAACACTCAATAATTAAGCATGATTAATGAAAATTAAAGGTGAAAAGGCATAGAAAAATATAACAAGATGTGCAGTCATCACTTTGCTTTGGAAATTAAGGCTCAAAACTGGCGTTCAACGCTAGCCACCAGCCCCATTCCTGGCGTCCAGCGCCCATAATGGAGCAGCTAGAGTTCAACGCCCAAAAGGGGGTCCCTAGCCAGCGTTCAACGCCCCTGAGGGACCCTAGCTCATGGAGACATTCAAAGATCAACCCAAACACTCACCAAGTGGACCCCAGAAGTAGTTTTTCGCACTCCTAAGTCTAGTCTATCATATTTCTATAATTCTTAGTTAGCAGATTAGTATTTATATACAAGAGTTTACCCTTGTTAGAGGACTCTTGACCATTCGAACCTTTCATTGTATTTTTCTATCAGCATGAGTCACTAACCTCCTAAGGTTAAGGTTAGGCGCTCTACTGAGTTTCATGGATCAATAATATTACTGTTTTCATTCAATATGTTTGATTCCATTCTCTTATGCAACCTCGTTCTTCATCTTATGAATTAAAGGTGACTCGTGACAATCACCCTTGTTCTACATGGGTTCCGTGCGATTCTTGACTCGGATAGCGTTGAATTAAAGCTAGAGATTGCATTGTGGATTACTATAGAGCATCTGAGCAACTTTGGATATGTGACATATAATTCTGTTGACTATGGGTGCGTGAAGTTTCTGTGGTGTTGAGGCTAGAGTTAGAGAAGGGGCACTTTTTGATCCGGAAGATCTGCCTTGTCTGTGGCACCTTGAGTAGGATAAGGAAGGGCAGTAGACTGTGATAAACCCCATTTGTAGGGTTTATCTTGTATTGATTCTAGGGGATTTTATTACCTTTTACCCATATTTATTCAATGAAATAGCATGGTTTTGTGATTCTCCCTCATTTAGTGCTTAAATGTGAAAACATGCTTTTAGATCTTTAATTTGATGACTTTAATCTTCCTTTGATTCCACCAAATGCCTTGATGTGTTTGATAGTGATTTCAGATTGAAAAGACTAGGAATGGATCAAAGGAGTGAAGAGGAAAGCATACAAAGTGGAGAACACATGAAAAAAAGCCAAAGATTTGGATACATTCATCCATGCACATGCGCACCGTACGCGCACGCGTGGATTGTGAAATCTCAAGGGACGCGCACGTGCACTGTACGCGTACGCGTCGGTGGCCGCACATGATTTTTAAATAGAAAATGTGTCCAGTGAATTCTGAGGAGCTGTGGGGCCCAGTTGCAACCAACTTTGGCGCCAGAAGTGCTTTAAAGGACCAAGGATTGAAGGGAATTGACACTTTTCACACTTTTAGCTCATTGATACACATTAGGATTAGTTTTAGTTAGTTTTAGAGAGAGAAGCTCTCACTTCTCTCTAGGATTAGGATTAGGATTGGTTCAATAATCTTAGATCTAGGTTTCAATTCATGCTTTCATCTTCTTCTACCTCTCAATTCCTTGTTGTTACATTCATCATTCTCCTATTTCTTTGTTGTAATTTGCTTTATGTTGTTCCTATACTTTGTTGTAGATTGCTTCTCTTCTCTTTCAATTCAATTTGAGGTAATTCATAATAATTGTGTTTCTTTTGATTGTCTCTTGCAATAATTGTTGTTAGATTTCATTCTAGTTGTCAATTCACTATGCTTCATTCTTTTGCCTTCCAAGTGTTTGATGAAATGCTTGGTTGGATTTTAGTATAGATTTTGTTCCTCTTGGCCTAGGTAGAGTAATTAGTGACGCTTGAGTTATCTAATTCCTTTGTTGATTGATATTAGAAGTTGCTAATTGATTTGGATACCACTAAAGCTAGTCTTTCCCTTGGGAGTTGGCTAGGAGTTGTGGAATCAAGTTGATTCATCCACTTGACTTTCCTCCATGGTTAGAGGTTAACTAAGTGGGAGCAATGGACAATTGTGGTCACAATTGAGAAGGATAACTAGGATAGGACTTCCAATTCTCATACCTTGACAAGAGCTTTGTTAGTTGTTAGTTTATTTTCATTGCCATTTACATTTCATGTCTCTTATCCCAAAAACCCCAAAACATACCATATAACCAATAACAAGACACTTTATCGCAATTCCTAGGGAGAATGACCCGAGGTTCCAATACTTCAGTTATTATTTTTAGGGCTTTGTTTTAGTGACAAACAAATTTTTGTATGAAAGGATTATTGCTTGGTTTGGAAACTATACTTGCAACAAAGATTCATTTGTGAATTCTAAACCATCAAAAAATCTAATCATCAGACTGCTTAGAGCTTCATCTTCTGCTACAGTGAAAAACCTAGAGGTGGCTTGATAAGAGGACATGAGTCATCTCAACGTGGTGGATTACTGCAGTAGAGGAGGTTAACTTGATGAGAGGACATGAGTTAAATCACTTACGGCTGCCATTGAAGGAATCAGAAGGTTATTGAAGAAGACAGTAAGAAAAGTTAATCCGGAAAGATAAAGCATCTCCGAAGCCTCAACTATTCTATCACCATTGAATTCTCGTATCATTAGTAATGTTTTATTTAATTATTTTGTTTTATGCTTATTCTGTGACAAACTATATTTTCTTTCTGCCTAACTAAGATCTACAAGGTGTCCACTGCTTGCTCAAACCAACAATCCTCGTGGGATCGACCTTGACTCACCTCAGGCATTACTTGGACAACCTGGTTTACTTGCCGGTCTATCTGTGCGAATTCTGCAGAGCCAGTTTCATGCACCAAGTTTTTGGTGCCGTTGCTTGGGATTGTTCGGATTTGACAAACAACTGAATTATCTTATTGCTTAGATTAAGTACTTTTTACTATGCTGCTTGAGTATTTTATTTTCTTTTTCAAAAAAATAAAAAATTTTCAAAACTTTTTTTCTTTTCTTTATTGATCTTTATCTTTTTTTTGAGTCTTTTTGTTCTTGTTCTTGTTAAAGTTTCGAACTTTCTTACTTTCTTTTCAAAAAATTTTCAAAAATAGTGTCTTTTGTTTGAGTCTAGTGTCAATTCTTAAGTTTGGTGTCCTTTGTCTGCTCTTTGTTTCCTTTGAATTTTTGAATTTGTTCTTAGTGTTCTTTCTTGGTATTCAAGTTGTTCTTGTTTCTTTTTTTGTTTTGATCTTAAAACTTTTAAGTTTGGTATTTTTTGGTGTTTTTCCTATATAGTTTTCGAAAATCTAGAGCCTTAGAACTAAAAATTTTAAGTTTGGTGTCTATTGGTTGTTTTTCTCTTTCTTCATTAATTCAACAAATCAAAAAAATATATTTTCTATCTTTAAATTAAAATTTTCGAAAATTTCAAAAAAAGAATTCAAATTTTAATTTCAAAATCATTATCTTATCTTATCTTAATTTCAAATTTCAAATTTCAAATTTCAAATCTTATATTTTTAAAATCGTTTTCAAATCTTTTCTTTTAATTGTGATTCTATCTTATCTTATCTTTCTTTTAAAATTTAAAATTGAAAACTTTTTCAAATCTTTATCTTTTCTTGTCTTATTTTTTTATTAAATTTTAAATCATTATCTTATCTTATCTTTGTTTTAAATTTCAAAATCAAATCTTTTCAAAAATCAAATCTTTTTCAAATCTTTATCTTATCTTATTTCAATTTCAAAATTCAAAATTTAAAATTCAATTTTAAAAATCTTATCTTATCTTAATTCAATTTCAATTTTTAAAATCAAATCTTTTTCAAATCTTCTATCTTATCTTATTTTCAAATCTTTCTTAATTAGTTACTTGTTTTCTCTTTCTTCTTTTTCAAAACCTCCTAACTAATTCTTCTCTCTCTCCTTTTTTCGAAAACTACCTTCTAATTTTCAATTCTTTTTAATTAATTAAGCATTTATTTTCGAATTTAATTAATAAAAATAAAAATAAAAAAATAATTTAATTCTTGTTTCTCTTTACTTCTTTCTCCTACCTTTCTTTTACCATGAACCCAAATGGGAATGAATAATTTCGAAGAACTTTGGGGTCCTACATAGCCCCCACTCCTGACTCTACAGGAGAAGTATTAGTATACCTCCCATCGGAGCAAGTAATTTTGAGCTAAATCCTCAGCTTGTTATTCTGGTGCAGCAAAATTGCCGGTACTCTGGACTTCCACAGGAAGAACCTACTGAGTTCTTGGCAAACTTTTTACAAATTGTTGACATAGTACACACTGAGAGTGTAGATCAGGATGTTTATAGACTGCTACTCTTTTCATTTGCTGTAAGAGATCAAGCAAAGTGGTGGTTAGATAACCAACCCAAATCTAGCTTGAAAGCATGAAAATAGCTAGTAGATAAGTTCCTGAATCAATACTTTCCCCCAAGAAAGTTGACCCAGTTAAGGCTGTATATCCAAAGCTTCAAGCAAGAGAATAATGAATCTCTTCATGATGCCTGGGGAAGGTATAGAAGAATGCTGAGGAAATGCCCACTGAAATATTTTCAAAATGGGTGTAGTTAGACATCTTTTATTTTGGCCTAATAGACATGACTAGGATGTCTCTAGATCACTCTGCAGGTGGTTCTATACATATGAGGAAAACAATTGAAGAGGCTCATGAACTCATTGAGACAGTTGCCATGAATCAGCCTCTGTACTCAGCCGATGAGACTTCCGTAAAAGGAGAGGTTAAGGCAATATCTACTGAGTCTAACCCTCCTGAAGAAAATGACCTATTAACTCAGTAGCTACACGCCCTGGCACAGCAGTTGCTGGAAGTGCAAGAGGCTCTGTGAGAAACTCAGGTTTTCAACAAAAATATAGAAGCCCAGTTGAGTCAAACAAGATAACAATTATCTAAGCAGATAAAAGTTGAACGTCAGGTGATCCAACTAAGGAGTGGTATAACATTGAACACCTAACTTCAGAACGACAAGAAACCAGAGGAAGAAAAGCTAACAGAGTACAACTAGACTACTATCCAAATACCTCTGAGGACGTTGCACGTCCAAGAGGGAATGTCATTGGCGTTCAACGCCAAGAAGGGGTGCCCACTCCTGGCGTTGAATGCCCAAAGGGGGGCAATACACTTGGCGTTCAATGCCAAGAGGGAATACCCACCTTTAGCGTTGAATGTCCACAAAGGAATAGTGTTCTTGGCATTTAACGCCAGGAAAGGGGGCAGCAAGGGTGTTAAATGCCCAACCAGGGATAGTCAGACACATGCAAGTACTGATAAGACCTTTCCTAAGCAAGCTACTGACCCCCTTCCATTTCATTAGGAATTCAACCTACATCAACAAAAGTTGATGAATACAGGCTAAGATGCCATATCCTTAGAAGCTCCACCATGCGGAAAAGGATTAACAGTTTGCCCGCTTTATGGATTATCTCAAGACACTTGAGATCAAGATTCCTTTTGCAGAGGCCCTTGAACAGATATCTTCTTATGCTAAGTTTATTAAAGACATCTTAAGTCATAAAAAGGATTGGAGAGAGGCAGAAACAGTCTTCCTCACTGAAAAGTACAGTGCAGTAATTCAAAAGAGTATACCAGAGAAACTCAAAGATCTTGGGAGCTTTATGATACCCTGCGCCTTAGGGGATGCCTGCACAAAGACAGCCCTATACGATCTAGGAGTAAGTATTAACTTAATACATGCATCACTAATAAAGAAATTCTGTTTAACTCATGAAGTTAAACTAACCCGAATTTGTCTTCAATTTGCTAATGGCTCTGTGAAGCTTTCATCAGGCGTGATTGAGGACATGATTGTTAGAGTTGGACCCTTTGCTTTCCCCATAAACTTTGTGGTGCTAGAAATGGATGAGCACAAGAGTGCAACCCTCATTCTAGGAAGACCCTTCCTAGCTACAGGACGGACTTTCATTGTCATTCAAAAAGGGAAACTAACCCTTAGAGTCAATGAGGATGAATTCATACTAAATGCTGTCAAAGCCATGCAGCATCCAGACACTCCAGAGGGATGCATGAGTGTCGATATCATTGATTCCCTGGTGGAAGAAGTGAATATGGCTGAGGGACTCTAATGCCAGGGTATTTTGGCCAGTTTCACTGACCTTTTCTTTATGGTTTTAGGGTAGTTTCATGCACTTTCTTAGAAAATAAGCAAGTTTTGGGTAAATAATCATTTACATCTTGATTCAAGAAAACATTATGAATTTTAAATGATTTCATGAGAATTATGCATGAATTGAATGATAAATTGAATGATGCATAATCTCATGGGTTAGAACCTAGCTTTGATGAACTTTATTTGCTTGATTTCAGGACAAAGGAAGCAAGGAAGATGCCACGTTAATAGCCACGTTAGTCTAACTAACGTGACCATTAACGTGGAAAGGAGGCTAGCTTACAACGTTAACGAGAAAAGTAAACACCAATAACGCTTTCGTGAGCCATCATAGCCCACGTTAGTGTCCACGTTAACTACGTTAACGTGGAAGCTAACGTGGAAGAAAAGTAAAGCTCCAACATTAGTGGTAAAAGTGAATGCCACTAACATTGGAGAGAGGGGCACACTTAGCCACGTTAAGAGTCACGTTAACTACATTAACGTGAACTCTAACGTGGGAGAAGCAATGAAGAGCCAACGTTAGTGACACTCACCTTTGTCACTAACATTGGACTAAGCCTCTATTAGCCACGTTAGTTGCCACGTTAATTGCATTAACGTGGAAGCTAACGTGGAGGAAAGGAATGATGAGCCAACGTTAGTGACACTCACCTTTGTCACTAACGTTGGAGATGGCTATCACTACCACGTTAGAAGTCATATTAACCTAAGTAACGTGAACTCTAACGTGGGAAGAAGGGTGTTTGGAGCATTAGTGACAAAGGTAAGTGTCACTAACACTCTCGAAGATGAGGCATACCCACGTTAAGAGTCACATTAGCTACACTAACGTGAACTCTAACGTAGGGAAGAAGGGGCCAAGGGCAACATTATTTTCAAAGGTAAACGCCAATAACGCTCGTGATGGATCAAGAGGCAACGTTAATGGTCACGTTAGTGCCACTAACGTTGAAGTTAACGTAACTCATCTTGGGCTATGAACGTTAGTGCAAAAGGTGATTGTCACTAACATTCTCGAACCCACATTTTTATTTAACGTTAACGCCACTAACGTCCTAGCCAAAGTCCATGCCTACTTCACACTTTCTCTGCAAATAAAGCTGAGCCCACTGAAGATTCCAAACTGCTTTAACTCAAGATCCAAAGACCCATATCCAAGACTTGAAGAACCAACTGGAAGATTAGAAGAGTAGTATATATAGGGGTAGATTTGAACTAGGGAGGAGCTTTTGGATTGAGAGGACTACTCTCTGTATAATTTTACTTTCTCTGCAACTTCTAGTTTTACTTCAGAATGTACTCTCCATCTTTTCTTTCCATTCCTAGAGCCATGAACAACTAAACCCCTTTCATTGGGTTAGGGAGCTCTGTTGTAATTTGATGGATCAATAATAGTTTTCATTATTCTTCTTCTTTCTTTTCTCTTGATTTTACTTGAAAGCTTTCAATCTTCATCCAGTTGGATAGTTGTCTTGGAAAAGAAACTATTCATACTTAGATCTCTTTTGAACCATGGAAGAGGAATGAAGAGATCATGCTAGAAATGCTTTCTCATGTTGGACCAAATGGGGGTTTGGGCGGATATGGTGACATATAATTCTCCCAACACTTTGATTTGGAAATACATGTGGTATAATCAGTGACCACACCTCATCTCTTCTCATGAGCAATTAGACCAAGGAATTGGCTATTGATCAAGATTTGAGAGATTGAGTTACCAAGGAATTGAATCAGTTAAGATTGCCAAGGAGATCAATGAATGCATTGATTTAGGAGGAGATGAGAATGAACTTGATCCGGAGAATGCAACATCTCCTAAGCCCAATGAATTCCCCATTTCTAATCTTACCCATTCTCTTTAGTTTCTGCCATTTACTTTCATGCTAAATTCCCCATTCCCCATTTAAGATTCTACAATTTACTTTCCGTCATTTATATTCAGCTCTTTATTTCCAGCATTTACATTTTCTGCCATCTACTTTCCCGCCATTTAATTTCTTGCAATTCTCATATCAAATTCTGATTAGCTCAACTAGAATATTCCTCCAATTAAAGTTGCTTGACCAATCAATCCCTGTGGGATTCGACCTCACTCTATTGTGAGTACTTACTTGACGATAATTCGGTATACTTGCCGAGGGAAATCTGTTGAGAGACAAGTTTTCGTGTATCAGACTCGAAGAAGAGCTAAATGACATCCTTTATGATGCTCAGCCTGATTTAGAGGAGCAAGAGGAAATAAAAGAACCTCTGAAAACTCCTAAGGAAGAGAACAAGCCTCCTAAACTCGAGCTCAAGTCATTACCATCCTCCTTGAAATATGTATTTCTTGGAGATAGGGATACTTATCCTGTAATTATAAGCTCTACCTTAGAACCACAGGAAGAAAAAGCACTGATCCAAGTGCTAAAGACACACAAGACAGCTCTTGGGTGGATAATAAGGGACCTTAAGGGCATTAGCCCAACCCGATACATGCACAAGATCCTGCTGGAGGATGACGCAAAACTAGTGGTACAATCACAAAGGCGACTGAATCCAGCCATAAAGGAAGTGGTGCAAAAGGAAGTCACAAAATTGTGGGAGGCTGGGATTATTTATCCCATTTTTGATAGCCCCTGGGTGAGCCCTGTCTAAGTTGTTCCCAAGAAGGGAGGCATGATAGTGGTTCATAATGAAAAGAATAAACTAATTCCTATAAGGATAGTTACATGGTGGCATATGTGCATTGACTATAGAAGGCTCAATAACGCCACTAGAAATGATCATTTTCCTTTACCATTCATAGATCAAATGCTAGAAAGACTAGCAGAGCATGCATTTTATTATTTCTTGGATGGTTATTCGGGTTACAATCAAATTGCAGTAGATCTACAGGATCAAGTAAAGACAGCATTCACATGCCCATATGATGTGTTTGCTTATAGTCGGATGCCATTTGGCCTGTGCAATGCACCTGCCACATTTCAGAGATCTATGCTCTCTATCTTCTCTGAAATGGTGGAGAAGTTTCTTGAGGTATTCATGGATGATTTCTCCATCTTTGGAGACTCGTTTGACTCCTGCCTTGACCATCTGGCCCTAGTTCTCAAATGATGCCAAGAGACAAACCTAGTTTTAAACTGGGAAAAATGTCACTTCATGGTGACTGAAGGAATTGTCCTTGGGCATCAGATTTCAAACAAGGGAATAGAAGTGGATCAAGCTAAGGTGGAGGTAATTAAGTGATTACCACCACCTACTAATGTCAAGGAAATCAAAAGTTTCCTTGGACATGCAGGATACTACAGGAGGTTTATTAAGGATTTTTCTAAAATTGCTAAGCCCCTATGCAACTTACTAACTACTGACACTCCATTTGTCTTTTACCAAGAGTGTCTGCAGGCCTTTGAGACTTTGAAAGCTAAGCTTATCATTGCGCCTGTAATCTTTACACCCAACTGGGACTAGCTATTCGAGCTCATGTATGACGCCAGTGACTATGCCATTGGCGCAGTTCTGGGGCAGAGGCATGACAAGCTTCTGCATGTCATTTATTATGCCATTCGTGTTCTAAATAATGCACAGAAGAACTACACTACCACAAAAAAGGAATTACTTGCAGTGGTTTATACCATTGACATGTTTAGGTTCTATCTAATAGGATCTAAGGTTATTATCTACACTGACCATGCAGCTCTAAAATATCTACTTGCCAAGCAAGATTCAAAACCCAGGCTAATAAGATGGGTATTACTCTTGCAAGAGTTTGATATAGAAATCAGACACAGAAAAGGGTCAGAAATTCAAGTGGCTAACTACTTTTCTCGGATTGAACCAGTAGAAGGGATATCCCTTCCCTCTACTGAGGTGTCTGAAACCTTCCCAGATGAGTAACTCTTTGCCATCCGAACGACACCATGGTTTGCAGACATTACAAACTACAAGGCTATAAGATTCATCCCCAAGGAATACAGTAGGCAGCAAGCCCAAAAGCTCATTCATGGTGCTAGATACTACTTGTGGGATGAACCATATCTTTTTAAGAGATGCTCGGATGGGATAATCCAACGCTGTGTATCTGAAGAAGAGGAACAAAAAATCCTATCGCATTGCCATGGCTCCGATTATGGAGGACACTTTGTAGGAGAGTGAGCAACCACTAAAGTCTTCCAAAGTGGTTTCTACTGGCCCATACTCTTTAAAGATTCCTGAGAGTTTGTCCATCACTGTGACAGTTGCCAAAGGGCTGGCAACCTCCCTCATGGTCACGACATGCCTCAGCAAGGAATCCTAGAGATTAAGCTCTTTGATGTATGGGGAATAGACTTCATGGGTCCATTCCTACCTTCATACTCAAACACTTACATTCTTGTAGTATTAGATTATGCGTCTAAATGGGTTGAGGCAGTTGCATCACCCACAAATGACACTAAGAGTAGTGATGAAGTTCCTCCAGAAGAATATCTTCAGCAGGTTTGGTGTCCCTCGGACACTGATCAGTGATGGAGGAACCCATTTCTGCAACAAACAACTTGACTCTGTGCTAAGCCAATATGGAGTTCGCTATAAAGTGGCCACCCTATATCATCCATCAACAAATGGGCAAGCTGAAGTCTCAAATAGAGAACTAAAGAAATCCTGGAAAGAATGGTGAATACCTCTAGAAAGGATTGGGCAAGAAAGCTTGATGATGCTCTCTGGGCATACAGAATAGCTTTCAAGACCCCTATAGGGATATCACCATATCAATTGGCGTATGGAAAGGCATGCCACCTACCAGTAGAGCTGGAACACAAGGCCTACTGGGCAACCAAACTCCCGAACCTTGATACAAAGGCAGCAAGAGAGAAATGGTTGCTCCAGCTAAATGAGTTGGATGAATTCCGACTGGCTGTATTTGATAATGCAATGATTTATAAAGAAAGGGCCAAGAAGTGTCTTGATAGAAAGATCTCTTCCAGATTCTTTGATCCTGGGCAGAAAGTTCTGCTTTTTAATTCTAGACTAAAGCTCTTCCCTGGAAAGCTTAAGCCACGTTGGACAAGACCTTTCCTTATCACTAATGTCTCACCCTATGGTCATATAGAACCCCAGTGCAATCACTCTGATAAACGATTTACTGTTAATGGCCAGAGACTGAAACATTACTTGGGTGGTGAGATTGAGCAAGACAAATTTGCCCTGTTGCTGAATGAGCGCAGTACCATCAAGCCAATGACGTTAAAAAGCGCTTGTTGGGAGGTAACCCAGCCATAATCAAAGTTATTTCTATCTTTCATTAAGTTTATTTAAGTTATCTCGGTCTAATTTTTACATTTGTTTAAGTTTGTGATCATGTGCAGTAGCTAGAACAGAAACAGAAATAGTCCGAGCAGAAAACAAAACACCCTGGAAAAGCCCCTTGCTGGCATTGAATGTCAGGCAAGAGGGTAAAAGGGGCGTTGAACGCCCCCAGGAGGTAGCAAGACTGCCTTTCAACACCAGCCAGGAGGTACTGGCTGGGCGTTGAACGCCACTAAGGTGCAACAATCCTGGCTTTGAACACCAGCCAGGGGGCACTGGCTGGGAGTTCAACGCCCTGAAGGGAGAGGCAAGGCTGGCATTGAATGCCAGAATGGATGCCATTCTGGGTGTTCAATGCCCATAAGGGGGAGTAGACTGGCGTTGAACGCCAGAATGGATGCCATTCTGGGCGTTCAACGCCCATAACAGGGTAAGGAGGATGTTGACTTTTTCAAAATACATCTTTTCTATATCTTATATTTTTAACGATACCTTTCAAAATTTTAATTCTTTTCAAATCTTTTTCAAAATCTTTTCAAATCTTTTTCAAAACCTCATATCGTTTTCAATTCTTTTTCAAATCTTTTTTAAACTTTTATATCTTTCGCAATACTTTTCTAAATCTTTTTATTTATCTTCTATCTTATCTTTTTATCTTTTTCATATCTTTTGATTTTAAAATCTTATCTTTTTCTTTCTTTTACTAAAGTGTGAATCATATCTTATTTATCTTTTATCTAATTGAATTTCAAAATCCCACCATCCCCATCTTTATTTATACTATTCGGCCTCCCTCATACCCCTTGCATTCGAATTCTTCCTCTCCTCTTCTTTATCTTTTTTCCTTTCTTTTTCTCGAGAACGAGCAAATTTTTTAAGTTTGGTGTGGAAAGAGCCCTTCCTTCTCACTTCATTCGATGTCCATGGCTCCAAAAAGTAGAAATCCCACATCAAGAAACAAGAAAGAAGACAACCAAGTAGTTATTTTCAAACCTTTCAGATTCTATACAAAGCAGCATAAAGAAAATTATTACAAAATAATGTGAAAGTGGACAGTGATCCTCGAAGCCAAATTTGAATTGAAAAAAGATGAGTACCCGGAGATCTAAGAGCAAATTTGAAAAAAAAAAGATGGGAGATTCTAGCTGATCCTGAAATCAATGTTGCAATAACAATGATCCATGAATTCTATGTAAATCTGTGGATGATGGATAAGCAAAAGAAAGATGGACAAGGATTCCATACTTTTCGCACCATGGTGCGAGGGGAGACTCTATATTTTCATCTTGAAAAGGTGAGAGAGATCTTCAAGTTACCTCCCCAAAAGGATGATCCTGAATCCTTTAATAAGAGGGTAGTGGCTAATCCAAAATTAGATAAGATTCTAGAAGACATATGTCTGCCTGGAACTAAGTGTATCAATAACACAAGAGGTAACCCAAACCAACTGAGAAGAGTAGATCTCAAACCTGTTGCTAGGGGCTGGTTGGATTTTATTGGGCATTCCATACTCCCTACTAGCAACCGCTCTGAAGTTACCATCAGAAGGGCTGTGATGATCACCGCATTATGATGAGGAATGAGGTGGAAGTCCACCAAATAATTCCTTTTGAGCTATACAAGAGGCAAAGAGGATGTCAACTCAAGCCAGATTAACCTATCCAAAACTTATCTTCCGCTTGTGTAAAGAGGCTGGAGTCGTGATTAACAGGGACTCGTTTATCCCAATATAAAGCCTAATCACCAAACAAGTGATGGAAAGTGCCCAAGTACCAGCTGACCAACCCAAAAGGAAGGCGCCTGAGCAAGCACAAGAGATCCCTCTAATTGAATATTGGACCCAGCTGGAAGCTTCTGTTGCACAATTGCAAACCACCTTGGATCAGCTAAGAGAAGAGCAAAAAGATTATACTAGCATGCTTTGCAAAATGGTCAAGGAACAAGAGAAGCAGGGGCATGAGTTAGAAGAACTGAAATGTCAGAAATTATCCCCTGAAGAGCCAAATGCCTCCCATGATTAAAGGTGGTTGAGTTCCACCTCCCTATTTCTGTGGCTATTCTAATTCTTATTTCTTATATTTAGATTTACATGATCACTAGTAGCATTTAAGTTTTTATTTAAATTTCTGTCTTTTAATTTAAGTATTGCGTGAGTATTGTTAGGATTTATATTTTTATTTTCGAATTATCTATAAAATGTTTCTCTTATCATCTCATTGAACTTGAATAAAATTTTGATTTTTTTAGAAGCAGTAATGATACACAAATTTTGAATTTAATATTAAGAATAGTTTAATTATTTGATGTGGTGGCATTGCTTTTGTTTTCTGAATGTATGAATGAACAATGCATGTTTGATATTGGAGTAAAGAATGTTGGCTCTTGAAAGAATGATGATGAAAGTGACGTGTTATTGGTAATCTGAAAAATCCAAAAATTGATTCTTGAAGTAAGAAAAAGCAGCAAAAAGCAAAAATAAAAAAAAAGCAAGCAGAAAAAGCCAATAGCTCTTTAAAACAAAAGGCAAGAGCAAAAAGCCAATAGCTCTTAAAAACAAAAGTCAAGAGCAAGTATCCAAGGCTTTGAGCATCAATGGATAGGAAGGCCTAAAAGAAATATCTTAGCCTAAACAGTTCAAATGAGCTGCTTCCCCAACTTTATGCTTATAGTGTGAAGGTGTCAAGTGAAAAACTTGAGACTGAGTAGTTAAAGTCGTGGTCCAAAGAAAAGAGTGTGCTTAAGAACTCTGGACACCACTGGCTGGGGATTCTAGCAAAGCTGAATCACAATCCTAAGGGATTCACCCAGTTAAAGTGTTTGTGGCATTTATGTATCCGGTGGTAATACTGGAAAATAAAGTGGTTAGGGTCACGGCCAAGACTCTAAAGAAGCTGTGTTCAAGAAATAAAAAGAACTTAACTAGGAGAATCAATAGTATCTTCTAGATTCTGAATTCCTAAAGATGCCAATTATTCTGAGCTTCAAAGGAAAGTGAGATGCCAAAACTGTTCAGAAGCAAAACTAGTCCCGCTCATTTAATTGAAACTGAGCTTCATTGAGAACTCTGAGATTTATTGTATTCTTCTACTTCTTTTTATCCTACTTTGGTTTTGGTTGCTTGGGGACAAGCAACAGTTTAAGTTTGGCATTCTGATGAGCGGATATTTTATACACTTTTTGGCATTGTTTTCATATAGTTTTTAGTATATTTTGTTTAAGTTTTATTATGTTTTCATAGGTTTTAGTGCAAAATTCACATTTTTGGATTCTACTTTGAGTTTGTGTGTTTTATGGTGATTTCAGGTATTTTTTTCTGAAATTGAGAAGCTTGAGCAAAAGTCCGATTCAAAGACAGAGAAAGGACTGCAGATGCTATTAGGATCTGACCTCCGTGCACTCGAAAGAAATTTTCTGGAGCTACAGAAGTCCAAATAGCACGCTCTCAATGGCAATGGAAAGCTAACATCCAGGACTTTCTAGAAATATATAATAGTCTATCCTTTGCTTTGGAAATAAAGGCCCAAAAGTAGCATTCAACGCTAGCCACCAGCCTCATTCCTGGCATCTAGTGCCCACAGGGGAGCAGCTGGAGTTCAACGCCCAAAAGGGGGACCCTTGCCAGTGTTGAACGCCTTTAAGGGACCCTAGCTCATGGAAACACTCAAAGCTCAGCCCAAACACTCACCAAGTGGGCCCCAGAAGTGGATTTTTGCACTCCTGAGTCTAGTCTATCATATTTCTGTAATTCTTAGTTAGCAGATTAGTATTTATATACAAGAGTTCACCCTTGTTTATCCTTTTGGCTATGAGCTTGGTTACAACTATGTTGTAGGAAATGGGGATTACAATGAAGATACGCATCAAGGATGGAACAATCAAAGGTGGGAGGAAACTCAAGCATATAGACAACCTTCTTGGCAACCCCCTCCGGTTTCATATAGGTATAACTCCAATCCTAATGCATACCAATCTAATGAATGTGGTAGTCCTTATTGTACTTGTCAACAACCAACACCACATGCCTATGAACCACCTCCTCAACATAGCCCTCAACCATACTCACAAGCCCCTTTTTACCAAACACCTTCCTATGACCCTTATCCATCATATAACCAATCACCTTTACCTCATCCTTGTGACCGTTATGAGCGGAAACCTATAGAACCACCCACACTCCAACACAATTACTCCCAAGAACCACCTTAATACACACCATCTCCATATTTCCATCAAGAAGAACCATCTTCTTATTATGAATCCTTTCTCCAAAATAATGAACCCTCCTATCCACCCCAAGCCCCAATGGATGATTCTCTCACTTTATTCCTTCAAAGCCAAGAAGAGATGAAAAGGGAGGTACTAGAATCCACGGCCACCTTGATCAAGGTAGTAAACACTTTTGCCTCCCGATACTCATGCACTCGAGGCACTTCTATTGCCAATTGTGGAGAATCAATTGAAGAGTGTAGCATGAAGGAGAGATTAGAAAAACCGGTGGAGAATAAGGAGTGGGATTTTGTATTAGAGCAATTGGAGGAAGCTATGATTGTTGAAGAAGATGAAGAAATGGTTGAAGACTTAGGAGATGCGGAACCACCATGTGAATCTCAAAAACCTCCTTCTAAGATGCTCGAAATTGATGTTGAGGAGGGTGTATGATGAGAAGTCATCTTAGGCTAGTTTCACAAGCCTTTTTCATTAGTTTTTACTTAGTTTTCATGTATTTCTTAGGTAATAAGTAAGTGTTTGGTTGAGAAATTCATGCTTTTCTTGATTCAATCAAACATTGTTGATTTTATGCATTTTCATGAGATTTTCTGCAAGATTTAGTTGATGTTTTGAAAAATGCAAAATCTTGTGATTATACCAAGGCTTTGAGAGTTTGTTTGGTTGATGATAGGTAAAAAGAAGCAGAAGAAGATCAAAGAAGAAAAGAAGGAGAGGCCAACGTTGGAGCCAATGTTGGCCCATCAATGTTGAAGGCAACATCCCGGAAGAAGAAAACATGGCTGCCAACATTGGAGGAAACGTTGGTGAACCAACGTTACCTCCAACGTCCTCGAAAATGTTCATTTCTGGAGTTGAAAGAAATTTGGGCGACGCATACGCGTCATTGACGTGTACGTGTGAAAGTGAAAAATTTCTTAATTCAGGCGCAAGCGTGAGTCACGCGCACGCGTGAAATGGCAAAATTGACCATTCACGTGTACGCGTGGGTCACGCATATGCATGACCCAGCCAACGTTAGAGGCAATGTTGGTGACCAAACGCTGCCTCCAATGTCCACGATGAGAAGCCCAGAATTTGGAATTGAGAAACTTGAATCGACGCGCACGCGTCCATGACGGATACGCGTGGAATGGAAAATTGGCAATGCATGCGTAAGCGTGGTGCATGCGCACGCGTGGAAGGGCAAAAACACAGCCTTCACGTGTACGCGTGGTTTACGCGCACGCGTGGATGCGCAAACTTTGGTGCACCAACGTTGAGTCAAACGTTGCTAGCAGCACCCAGATTTCATTTTTATGCAACGTTTAGGCTCAACGCTTTCACACAAACGTTGCCACCAACGTTAAGGCCAAACTCAATTCCTAAATGGCACCATGTAAGCTCATAAACGTTTAGCCAAGGTCAACGTCAGTTAGAATCATTCCTCACTGCTTCAATCAATGCCAAGGCCCACATCCAAGTACACTGAAGACCCAATTGAAGATGAGAAGAAGACTATAAATAGAAGGCTCTTCTAAACACTTTTACCTTTCTGCACTTTTACATTTCAATATTGAATTCAATTTAGCTTATGCTATTTCAATTTCTGTAACTTTCCTTTCAGCCAATTTTATATTGCTGTTTCTATTGAGCTTAATTTACTTTCTGCTAATTTTAGATTTCCTGCACTTGTTCTTTGAGCAATGATCTACTGAACCCCAATTCATTAGGGGCCGGAGCTCTATTTTGATTCATATGATTAAATGAACATCTTCTTCTTCTCAATTCATCTAGATAGCTAAGAAATAACTTCTGTTTTGATTGAGATCCATTCACTCCGGAAGGGGGTTTGAATCTGTGAATTTCCATGTGAGCCTCGGAAGGGGAATCATGGAAATTAGAACTGAAGCTTTGTTTCTCACAGCTCTCTTGATCAACACCATTCGGGAGGAATTGAGATCTTGAGAGTTTGTGTGGCTTATGGATGAGAGAAAATGCTTAACCTCTTCTCATGACAATTAGATCAAGGAATTGGAAATACTGATTGTGATTAGAGAGATTGGATTGCCAAGGAATTGGGATCCAATCAATTTCAATCTGCCATAGATCTATTCATATGATTAAGAAGGAAGTTGAGACCCATTTGATTCATTATGTATTATGATATCTCTAATCCCTGATGAGTCTTTCTTTCTGTTAATTGCCTTGAGTCTCATTTAATTACTTTAATTTACTGCTTTCCTTAATTTCCCTGCACCCAAAGCCCCTTACATTTGATGCAATTTACTTTTCTTGCCATTTAAGTTTCTATCAATTTACTTTCAGCAATTTACGATTCTTGTAATTTACATTCTGTTTGATGAAATTTCACTCAATTCATCAATATTCGCTTAACTAGACATATCACCTCACTAAAGTTGCTTGATCCATCAATTCATGTGGGATCGTCCTCACTCCTGTGAGTTATTACTACTTGATGCGACCCGGTACACTTGCCGGTGAGTTTGTGCGGAAATCAATTTTTCATCATCAGTGTACAACTTCCAAAGCATATCATAGTTGGAGACTTTGAAGAGGTTAATCAAGACATAGATTCAATCATTGATGAATTCTTGTCTAGAATTGAATCCATCCCCATGGGGCATAAATTTGAGGTCACTAGAGACAACTCTACACCAAGTGACATTGGTGACCTTGTTGAAGACTCTTCCATTGGGTGTGAAGTTGATGTTGAAGTGGACTTCACACAACCTCCGAAGTTTGATTTGATTGATGATGAGGAGGATTTGGAAGAAGTTGACGAGCAAGGAGAAGTTGAAAGAAGTTGTTAAGAGGTAGAAGAGCATAAAGGAATGACCCCTGCAAAATCATTGGAAACACCTCTCCCTAAGCTATCACCATCCATTCTTTCATTTAAGAGGGTAAATCTCTCATCTCTAAGCTTAATTAGCCCACTTGAATATGGTTTCCTTGAGACGGATGGGCAAATTAGAGCTCTTTGTGGCTTTAAGAGTAAAAAGGACATGGTTAGGGGTTGGCATTGCAAATTGATAAACCCATATTTTATGATATATATTGTGCTCAATTTAAGTGATTTATTCAACCCTTCACCCACTTATTCATGTAAATTGCATGGTTTCACTTTCCCTTCCTTATTATGTGATATATGTGAAATACATATTTCCTATGCTTTGAAATTATATATTTTAATTACCCTTTATTACCATTCGATGTCGTGATCTGTGTGTTGAGAAGTTCCAGATCATCTAAGGCAGGAATGACTTAAAGGATGGAAAGGAAACATATAAAAATGGAAGGAAAGCACAAATGGAGTTTTTGAAGAAACTGGCAGCGACGCGAACGCATGGACGACGCGGTCGCATGACCAGGGCGAAAAGGCAGCGACGCCAATGCGTGACTGACGCGGACGCGCGCCATGAGCAGAACACAGATGACGCATACGCATGACCGAAGCGAACGTGTGACAAGGAAACCTCCAGATGACGCGACCGCGTGACCCACGTGGACGTGTGACAGACGCCACGCACCAAAAATTACAGAAAACGCTCCCAGCGATTTCTAAAACCTTTTTTGGCCCAGATCCAAGTCCAGAAGGCACAGATTAGAGGTTATAAAGTGGGGGAATTCATCCATTCAGGAAGAAGTCTTCAATTATTCACTTTTCATAGTTTAGATATAGTTTTTAAAGAGAGAGGTTCTCTCCTCTCTCTTAGGTTTTTAGGATTAGGATTCCTCTTAAAGGATTTAGAATTTCAACTCTTCATCAGGTTCAATATTCCTTTTACTTTATATTTCTCTTTTACTTTCAGATGCTTTAATGCTCTCATTTAATTACTTATGTTGTCAATTTGGATTATGAACTCTTTATGTTTAAATTGATTTTCTCTTATTAATGCAATCGAGGTATTTCAGATCATTGATTCTTATTTAGCTTTTTATGTTATTGGCTTTAATTGATTAACTGGAAGCTCTTGAGTTATCAACTATCCATGATTGGTTGTTATGTCGGCTAAATTGACTGGTATTCCACTAACTCTAGTCATTCCTTAGAAGTTGGCTAGGACATGGGAACCTAACTAATTAGTTCACTTGACTTTCCCTTGCTTTCATAAGGGTTAACTAAGTGGGATTAACTTCCATTCTCATAGGAGTAACTAGGATAGGACTTTCGAATTTTCATACCTTGCCAAGAGTTTATTTTATAGTTATTTATTTATTTTACTTGTCACTTAAATTACTTGTTCCTTACTTTCAAAACCCCCAATTTACAAAACTCATAACCAATAATAAGAACACCTCCCTGCAGTTCCTTGAGAAGACGACCCGAGGTTTAAATACTTCGGTTATCAATTTTAAAGGGGTTTGTTACCTGTGACAACCAAAACGTTTGTACGAAAGGATTTTCTATTGGTTTAGAAGCTATATCTACAACGCGATCATATTTTTATATTTCTTTACCGATAGAAAAACCGATCGTCAAAATGGCGCCGTTGCCGGGGAACTGCAAACGTGTGCCTTATTATAGGTTATTGTAAATATTTTTCTTTTATTTGTTTATTTTTTTTTGTTTTTTCCCTTTTTTTTTATTAGCTACTATAAATTCTCACCCCTCTCGCTTTGAGTTTGGTTCTAATATTGTTGAAGGGAACGAAAGTTATAGCAGGAACATGCATCAAGGTCAGAGCAATCAAAGATGGATGGAGCCAGGAGGATCTGATCAACCCTTTAGGCAACAACACCCTCCAAGATATCATGGACGAGGACCACTATACAATGCATACCAAGCTAATAGACATGGTAGACCACCTTGCAATTACCAACAAGGCCCACCCTGTGCTTATAGACCATCCTCTCAACGTAGATTTGAACCACCGCACTCACAAGTTCTCTTTCACTATTCACCACCATATGACCCTTATCCACCACAATCCCAATAAAATTACTCCCAAGAACCACTACATTCTTATTTTGAACCCTCTCCCCCAACCAATGAAACCTCACACCCACCCCAACCTCTAGTGAATGACAAACTTCGTGTTCTTCTTCAAGGGCAAGCAAAGATAGAAAAGCGCGTACTGGAACTCACTACTGCCGTAACTAAGGTAGTAAATTTAATAGCTTCCCGACATCTGAGAACTCGAGGTACTCCCATGGCTGCATGTGGAGAATCAAAAGAAGATCGTAGCATGAAGGAGACACTAGAGACCTCGGTGGACAATGAGGAGCATGGCTTTGTACTAGAACGAGTAGAGGAAGCCATGACAGTTGTAGAGGAGGAAGTGGTTGAAGATTTAGGAGATGCTGAACCTCCATGGGAATCAAGAACCGTAAAAGATTCCGCTGAGAAGTCCAAAATTGATGCCAAGGAGGACAGTGCACAACCTCCACAGCATATGCCTTGTGAAAAATTGGACAGAACAGACCAAGAAGTTGATTCCATGGGCAGTGACGATCTTGAATCAAGCTCTCCTAGTCACGAACTCACATCCGCAACTGAATTCCTTGAGCCTGAAGAACCTTACCCAAGTGAATACGAAGATGACGTCGAGGTAGATTTCTCTCAACCTCCAATGTATGACTTAAGTGATGAGGAAGACATAGAAGACTTTGATCAGGACGCAGTTAGAGCTGAAGAATTTTGCAAAGAAGTGGAGGAATTCACAGAAGATTACAAGGGAGTAGAACTTACAGAACCACTGGAAACACCTATCCCAAAGCCATTACCACCTAATACAAGCTTCAAGTGGGTACAATCCTTAACCTTTATCTTTACTTTTTCACTTGAATATGGTTTGCTTGAAACAGATGGCCAGCTTAAAGCTCTCTGCAGCTTTAAAAGTAAGAGGGAAATGGCTCATACTCAGAGCTGGTGTACAAGATTCAATAAGGTTCCATGTTTCAATTCGAAGTGCAAGGATTGGTATCAAGTTCAATTGAATGGGTCACGGAAGACGTTTGGTCATCTTGGTGAGAATACAATTTCTAAACCGCCCGGATGGAAGCATATAGATCAAGACAAAGGCAGATTTAAAAGCAAAGTTTGGGATCCTGGAATCTATTCTGACATTCGTCACCCCGGGAGGCTGAGAACCTGTTTGAAGCTGCTCAAAAGCTTCACATGCCTAGTTTGGGACCCCAGAAGCTGTTGGCATTCCAAACATTGGAGGAGATTTCTAGGTGAATTTAAGTATAAGCCACCATAACAAGAAGCTCATCCAATGTCCAACTTAAGGACTTTAACTAAAAGTGCTGGATGGGAGACAACCCACCATGGTATGGTCGTTTCTTTTTCAATTTTTATTTCGTACTATTTGATTTTATGTTATATTATTGAACCTAGATGTTATTCATAGCATTTGCAGTAGCATTGCATACTGCATAATTGCATACCTGCATATAAAAAAAAAGAACGCGTGCGACGCGACCGCACTGCTAACGCGTTCGTGTCAGTTGCGAAAACCACCTCCCACGCGTCCGCGTCAATTACGCGAACGCGTGATCTGGAAATCAGTGTAAAAATCGAACGCCCAGAAATCTGGGCTGGAATCGTGCGGCTGGTGTGCGTTTAGCACAAAACGGCCCACGCGTTCGCGTCCCTGACGCGAACGCGTCACTTGCAAAACACCCATCCCACGCGATAGCGTGAGCGACGCGTTCGCGTCACGTGGATATTATGGCACCCCAATGGAGACAGAGAGTTGCGCTGAAACGACGCTGGAATTGTGCGTTTAGCACAATTTCCAGCGACGCGGTCGCATGCCTCATGCGACCGCGTCATTCATCCTTTTACCCATTCTATGCGATCGCGTCACTCACGCGATCGCGTCAACCCCATTCCACCCTAGCCATGCGATCGCGTGCCCCACGCGTTCATGAGGATTCAAATTTACTAACTCCAGTGATGTGAAACCCTATTCTCCTTTCCCAACCCCCTCTGCTCTCTCTCCCTCCTTCCTCTGCACCCATCACCACCGCCAACCACCCCTGACCGCCGCCCCAACGCTAACCACCCAGACCCACTGTGCCGCCCACCCCCCCTTCTTCCTTCTCCCCTCCTTCTTCTTCTCCTCCCCCTTCTCTCTCCTCCACCACCGTGGCCAGCCACCGCCACCGCGCTATCACCGTCGCGCCTCCCACCACCAACACCCTCACCCCCCTCCCTTCCTTCCTCCTTAACTCCCTCTCCACCATTACCCCAACCCGAAACCCCTACCACCAAACAGCCACCCACCGCCGCACCAACCATAGTTCGCCGCCGCGCCGCCCTACGCCACCGCCGTATTGCCGCCAATACCACCCCACTCCCATAATCTCTCTTAGTTCTATACTTGTGCCTCTAACCACCAGGTTCTGCCGAACGCCACTTTTCTTTCATTCGTAGTTAGTTGCATATTTTTTTCAGTTTATGTTTAAAATTAGGCTAGTTAGAGATGCATGTTTGTAGTGGATTCTAGGTGGTTAGGTAGCTAGGATTTGGTTAGTGGATTTAGGCCTGATAATTGCGCTGTTCGTGCTTCTTGTTTTATCAATTTTGCAATTCTGATGTTGCTGTGATATGTTGTTCTTTACTGTTTCATGCTGCTTTTTACACTGCTTTTTCATGTTCATATTCCGTATATGTAATTGCAGCTTTATTTTAATTTATATGAACTATTCTGCTTGCTGTTTATTACCCGGGAATATCCAATCTTAGCCGGAATGCTGCCCAATTTTCTGTAAATTGTTTTGATTTTCATTCATGTTTTTGTTTTGGCAATTTGAATTTGGCATTACTTAGTGGTGCACAAAATTGTGATCATCAACAATGACGCCAAAGACTTGGAGCTCTCAAACGTGAATCACACTTCGTCACAATTCCGCACATAAATGGTCATCTTGTAAATCTCAGTCAGGCGGATTCAAATGGTTATGGCGGATTGATAATTAACAGATGAATAAAACATAAAATAGAATAAAGATAGAGATACTTATGTAATTCATTAGTAGGAATTTCAGAGAAGCGTATGAAGATGCTTTGTTCCTCCTGAACCTCTGCTTTCCTATTGCCTTCTTCCAATCATTCATACTCCTTTCCATGGCAAGCTTTATGTTGGGCATCACCGTTGTCAATGGCTACTTCCCGTCCTCTCAGTGAAAATGTTCTACGCATGCTGTCACCGCACGGCTAATCATCTGTCGGTTCTCGATCATGTTGGAATAGGATCCATTGATCCTTTTGCTTCTGTCACACGCCCAACACTCGCGAGTTTGAAGCTCATCATAGTCATCCCTTCCCAGATCCTACTCAGAATACCACAGACAAGGTTTAGAGGTTCCGAATCTCAGAAATGGCCACCAATAATTCTAGCCTATACCACGAAGGTTCTAATCTTGATTAGAAACCCAAGAGATACACATTCAAGCTTGTTTGCATGTAGAACGGAAGTGGTTGTCAGGCACGCATTCATAGGTGAGAATGGTGATGAGTGTCACATAATCATCACATTCATCATGTTCTTGTGTGCGAATGAATATCTTAGAGAAGAAGTAGGCATGAATTGAATAGAAAAACAGTAGTACTTTGCATTAATTCATGAAGAACAGCAGAGCTCCACACCTTAATCTATGGTGTGTAGAAACTCCACCATTGAAAATACAAAAGTGATCATGGTGGTCATTGGCTTCGACCCCAGAGAGGGAACCTGAAGAACCAAGATGAAAATACAATAGTAAAAAGGTCCTATTTATAGAGAACTAGTAGCCTAGGGTTTACAGAAATAAGTAATTAATGCAGAAATCTTATTCGGGGCCCACTTGGTGTGTGCTTGGGCTGAGCATTGAAGCTTCCATGTGTAGAGACTTTTCGTGGAGTTAAATGCCAGTTTTTGTGCCAGTTTGGGCGTTTAATGATGCGCATAAACTAGTTATGCTACGATTTAGGAAATTGCACGATTGGCAAAATTCCTTCCGGCAAGTGCACCGGTTATCGTCAAGTAAAAACTCACAATAGAGTGAGGTCGAATCCCACAAGGATTGGTTGAGTGAGCAATTCGGATTAGAAGTGTGTTCTAGTTTAGCGGAATCAAGATTGAGATGAGAATTGCGGAATGTAAAATTGGCGGGAAAAGTAAATGACAAGAAATTGAAATGGCGGAATCTTAAATTGCATGAATTAAAGAGCAGAAACTAAATTGCTGAAATTAAAAGGGAATGGGGGTGATTGCATGAATTGAGTTGCAGAATGTAAAGAGAAGATGGAAATCAGAATTGGGGGATTCATTGGGTTATAGGAGATATTGAGATCTCCGAATCAAAACATGTTTATCTCTTCCTCAAGCAATGCGTTCATTGAATTTTGCTTGGCAATCTTATATGATTGGATCCCAATCCCTTGGCTCACCAATTCTCTCTAAAAATGAACAAATTCCCAATCCCTTTGTTTAAATGTTCATAAGAAGAGATGATGCTCGATCACTGATTATACCACACAGTTTCATGAACCACAATTTGGTAGGATTACATGTCACAATATCCATCCAAACCCCAATTCAATTCACTGTGAGAAAGCTTCTCTAGCATGAATCCTCCATTCCTTTCCCAAGGTTCCGAAGGATTCCAATTATGAGTAGTTTCTTTCCCAAGACAACTACCCAATGGAATTAGATCGAGAAGCTTTCTAACAAAATTCAAGAGAAAAGATTGAAGAAGAAGATGAACTATTATTGATTCATTGAATTACAATAGAGCTCCCTAACCCAATGAAAGGGGGTTTAGTGAGTCATAGCTCTGAATTCAATTACAAAGATATGAAAACTAACTAAAAGTGAAGGTAAAGTTCTCTCTAACTTAAATTCTATCCTATTTATACACTTTCTATATTGAGCTTCTGTTGTGTTTCTTGGGCTTTGAGGCCTCTCCCTGCTTTCCTTTTGCCTTGGGTTTATGATCCATAATCTTGATGAGGTTGTTGATCCAAATTCTTTAACATTCATTGAGCCAACTTAGTGATAATCAAATAATGACACATGACTCAATAAATTGAGATTTCAAACTCATCAATCCTTCAGGCCCAATCCCATAAACCATGATATTCAATTGGGTTTCATACCAGAATAAGTTTAAGTTAATGTTTGTGCTCAAATACTAACTTAAACCACAATATTTTTGGTCCAGAAACCTTTTCCAAGAGTGGCGTTTAAGTTGCAGTTTAAGCTTAAACTGCAGCTTAAACGCCAGATACTTCCAGTGAGGCCTTTTGTAGAAGCACGTTTAAGCTTTAGTTTAAGGTTAAACTGAAGCTTAAACGTGGAAATGGAAGAAGGCAGCCCTGGAGAGTCATGTAGTCGAACACGTTTAAGCTTCAGTTTAAGGTTAAACTGAAGCTTAAACGTGGATATAGGAAGGGCAGCCCTGGAGGTCGAACACGTTTAACCTCCAGTTTAAGGTTAAACTGGAGGTTAAACGTGGAAATGGAAGGAGGCATCCTGGAGGTCGAACACGTTTAAGCTCCAGTTTGAGGTCAAACTGGAGCTTAAATGTGGAAATGGAGAGAGCAACCCTGGAGGAGAAAACTTGGTCGAACACGTTTAAGCTCCAGTTTGAGGTCAAACTGGAGCTTAAACGTGGAAATGGCTCCCTGGTGCTTTTCCCATTCTGGCGTTTAACCTCCAGTTTAAGGTTAAACTGGAGGTTAAACGTGGAACTCCTTCCTGAGTGGCATTATCATTCTGGCGTTTAACCTCCAGTTTGAGGTCAAACTGGAGGTTAAACGTGGAATGCTTCTTTGGTGAGACTTTTCATTCTGGCGTTTAACCTCCAGTTTAAGGTTAAACTGGAGGTTAAACTTCAATTCCAGCATTTCTTAGCCTTCATGATTCTGGCGTTTAAGCTCCAGTTTAGGCTTAAACTGGAACTTAAACTCCACATGTGATATTCAAGCTTCCTTTATTGATTTTGTTGCTTCCTTGCTTAGCCTCTTCTTCCCTGAAATCATCCAAACAAATGCATCAAAGTCTTGCAAAATTTCATGAGAAATCTTCCATTCATAGCATTCAAGTAATATAACTAAAACTCATGGAAATTGCATCAAAATCATATTGTTTGGATGGTTCATTGCTTTGTTATTCTTTTAACCATTTTTGGTTACTTTAAGCTCAAGAAAATGCATAAAACAACTAAAACTAACAGAAAAATGCTAGTGAAACTAGCCTAAGATGCCTTGGCATCATTTAACTCCAGCTTTCGTGCCAGTTCTGGCGTTTTGACGCCAGAATTCTTAAGCTGACTTGAAACGCCGGTTTGGGCCATCAAATTTTGGGTAAAGTATAGACTATTATATATTGCTGGAAATCCCAGGATGTCTACCTTCCAACACAATTGAGAGCGCATCAATTGGGCTTCTGTAACTCTAGAAAATCCACTTCGAGTGCAGGGAGGTCAGAATCCAACAGCATCTGCAGTCCTTTTTCAGCCTCTGAATTAGATTTTTGCTCAGGTCCCTCAATTTCAGCTAGAAAATACCTAAAATCACAGAAAAACACACAAACTCATAGTAAAGTCCAGAAATGTTATTTTTATTTAAAAACTAATAAAAAAAATAATAAAAACTAACTAAAATATACTAAAAACATACTAAAAACAATGCCAAAAAGCGTATAAATTATCCGCTCATCACAACACCAAACTTAAATTGTTGCTTGTCCCCAAGCAACTGAAAATCAAATAGAATAAAAAGAAGAGAATATACAATGAATTCCAAAACATCTATGAAGATCAGTATTAATTAGACGAGGGGGGTTTTAGCTCTTTGCTTTTGAACAATTTTGGCATCTCACTTTATCCTTCGAAGTTCAGAATGATTGACTTCTATAGGAACTCAGAATCCAGATAGTGTTATTGATTCTCCTAGTTAAGTATGTTGATTCTTGAACACAGCTACTTTATGAGTCTTGGCTGTGACCCAAAGCATTTTGTTTTCCAGTATTACCACCGGATACATAAATGCCACAGACATATAACTGGGTGAACCTTTTCAGATTGTGACTCAGCTTTGCTAGAGTCCCCAATTAGAGGTGTCCAGAGCTCTTAAGCACACTCTTTTTGCTTTTGGACCACGACTTTAACTGCTCAGTCTCAAGTTTTAACTTGACACCTTCACGCCACAAGCACATGGTTAGGGACAGCTTGGTTTAGCCGCTTAGGCCATGATTTTATTCCTGTGGGCCCTCCTATCCACTGATGCTCAAAGCTTTGGATCCTTTTTATTTTACCCTTGCCTTTTGGTTTAAAGGGCTATTGACTTTTTCTGCTTGCTCTTTCTTTCTCTTTTTTTTTTCTTTTTTCGCATTTTTCGCATATATATATATATTTTGCAAGCTTTTCACTGCTTTTTCTTTCTTCAATAATCAATTTTATGATTTTTCAGATTATCAAATAATATTTCTCCTTTTCCATCATTCTTTCAAGAGCCAACAATTTTAACATTCATGAATCAACAAATTCAAAAAAATTATGCACTGTTCAAGCATTCATTCAGAAAAACAATAGTATATCCACCACATCAAAATAACTAAACTGTTTTAAAATTTGAAATTCATGCACTTCTTTTTCTTTTTCAATTAAAAACATTTTTCATTTAAGAAAGGTGATGGATTCATTTTCGTTGCTTTAAGGCATAGACACTTAGACACTAGTGATCATGTAACAAAGTCACAAACATAAATAAACATAAAGCATAAAAATATGAAAAACAGAAAATAAAGAACAAGGAATTTAAAGAACGGGTCCACCTTAGTGATGGCGGCTTGTTCTTCCTCTTGAAGATCTAATGGAGTGCTTGAGCTCCTCAATGTCTCTTTCTTGCCTTTGTTGCTCCTCTCTCATGACTCTTTGGTCTTTTCTAATTTCATGGAGGAAGATGGAATGCTCTTGGTGCTCCACCCTTAGTTGTCCCATGTTGGAACTTAATTCTCCTAGGGAGGTGTTGATTTGCTCCCAATAGTTTTGTGGAGGAAAATGCATCCCTTGAGGCATCTCAGGGATTTCATGGTGAGGAATTTCCTCATGTCCATGAGTGGGATCTCTTGTTTGCTCCATCCTTTTCTTAGTGATGGGCTTATCCTCATCAATGAGGATGTCTTCCTCTATGTCAATTCCAGCTGAATTGCAGAGGTGACTGATGGGATATTTCTGTGGAAGAAACGAATTTCTCCAAAACACCCAAATCTAACCGGCAAGTGCATCGGGTCGCATCAAGTAATAATAACTCACGGGAGTGAGGTCGATCCCACAGGGATTGAAGGATTGAGCAATTTTAGTTTAGTGGTTGATTTAGTCAAGCGAATCAAGATTTGGTTGAGAGATTTGTGATTTGCAGAAATTAAATTGCATAGAAAGTAAAGGGAATGGGTAGTTGGCATGAAATTAAAGAGAACAGGAATTAAAGTGCTGAATCTTAAAGAACAAGAAATTAAATGGCAGAAACTTAGAATGCAAGAAATGTAAATTGCAAAATCTTAAAGTGCAAGAAATGTAAATGGCTTGAATTGTAAAGGGAATGGGGAGTTGGATTTGCAGAAATTAAACAAGGAAATGTAAATTGCAACCAACAGAGAAGTAAAAGAACACTTGGATTGAACCGGATCTAAAAACAGAATTGTAAATAAGCATGAAAACAGTAAACAGGGAATGGGAAATGGGGAATCCGGATCTCAGGACCCAAGAGACTAGATAACCAAGTCTAGATCTCAATGCCTTCCTAGATCCAACAAGAACAATTGCAAAGGAATTGTGAATTGCAAAGAAAGTAGATGAAGAACAATTAACAGAAATTAAATTCAATAAGCAGTAGAAGAAACAGAGAGATCTTCGGATGAGATTGAAACAGAATTCCTTCAATTCTCCAACCCAAGATCCAATACAATTGCAATTGAAATTGAAAGCAATAAAACTAAGAAGAAGAGAGTGGAATTCTCCTTCCCCGAAACTAAGAAATTAAAGATCACTCAATATCCAAAGCTCTCCGAAAACTATTATGAAAACTCCAAAGGAAAGCTCTCTTCAGAACTTGAATTCTATCCTATTTATACACTTTCTTCAAATAATCTTCAAGCCTTGAGTTGGGCCTTTGCTCTTGGTGGAATTGGGTTGAGAGAGGCCTTGGTTGATTGCTCTTGGAGTTTGGAGAGGAACCAAAGTGAACCAAGTGAACCGGGTTGGAGTTTTGCAAAAGTTTGAGTAAAAGTTTGACCAAAAGTTTGAGGCAAACTTTTGGTCCAACTTTTCATATCAGCCCCCATGTTTTGCTGATACCCACGTTGGTGCAAAAGTTAGGGGTCTAACTTTTGTTCCAATGTTGGCCTTCCTTAGTGCACTTATGGCGCCAACGTTAGCCCAAAAGTTAGAGGCTAACGTTGGCGCAAACTTTTGCTCCCCCTTTGTGTTTTTCATGTGCCAACGTTAGCCCAAAAGTTAGAGACTAACGTTGGCGCAAACTTTTGGTGGCCAGGGGGTGTTTTTCTCATGCCAACGTTAGCCATAAAGTTAGGGGCTAACGTTGGCGCAAACTTTTGGTACCCAGGGAGTGTTTTTCTCATGCCAACGTTAGCCACAAAGTTAGGGGCTAACGTTGGCGCAAACTTTTGGTGCCCAGGGAGTAACTTTCATGTGCCAACGTTAGCCCAAAAGTTAGAGGCTAACGTTGGGGCTAACTTTTCACCCAAAAGTTTGTGCAAAAGTTTGAGGCTAACTTTTGGTCCAACTTTTTGCTTCCTGGTTCATTTTCACTTAGTCCATTGTCCTCTCTTTACTCCTAGCCATTCCTTCTTGCTTCAACCTTTCTCCAAGCTTTCTTCACCTATCATTAATCAACCAAACACATCAAAGCTATGCTTAAAATCATGAGATATTCATTTTATCATAATATGTGACAATTATAGCATAAAACCTCATGAAATAGCATGAATTCATACATGGTTGATTCAATCAAAGGAAGCATGAAAATCTACCCAAATTAGCTTACTTGTAGCTTAAGAAAGTGCATAATTCAATTGAAAACAAAAGAAAAAGGCTAGTGAAACTAGGCTAAGATGACTTGTCATCACAACACCAAACTTAAAGCTTGCTTGTCCCCAAGCAAGAAAAGATTTATTGAGAAGAAAGGATGAAATGGAAGAGGATGTTCATGCTAGCAGAGTATTATTGATAGTTCATGGGATTTTGTGTGGATATGTAAATACTCACTTTTTATTGACTCCTAGGCCTAGAAAGTCTCCTTCAAGTTTCAAGTAACATACTGCTATGACCTCTCATTATTCCTTTATCCTTGGCTATTACTTTGTTTATAAGCTTTATTTGAGTGTCATGTGTAGCAAGTTCATTTCCTTTTCTTTATACTTGACACATTATTCACTATAGACACTTGGCTCACATTCCTTCTTAGAACATTGATGCCCAGCACCTCTTTGGGCTACTAAGTGCCTTGTAGTTAGGTTGCTCTTGATAGTGGACTTTCAGCTGATGATCCCGGGATAGTTAACCCAAGTCACCGAGTGTTGATGCACTCCAAAGAGCTTAACAATCCAAGCAGATCCTAATACAAAGACACCACAGGCATATATTCTAAGGTTCAAGCTATTGGTGTCTAGCTTTGTTTCTTTTTGTTTTTCTTTTGTTCTGCCACTTTTTTTTTCTTTCTTTTTGTTTTTCTTTCTAACCAAGGATTTTTATTCGATTGAGATTCATAGACAGTAGGCCACTCTATACTTAGAAGGAGATATACTGGCTCTTTATTCACTAAAAGTGAGCTATTATACAATCACACACATACCACCACTTACTTTTATTCTACTTCTATCTAACAGAGACCATTCTACTTCGCATTCAAACATTTTTTTATTGAACTTAAAGATGCAGGGGACAAAACATGCTTTTTGCTAAGTGAAAGTAAACACACAAGCACACACATAGACTAGCTTACTTATTCTAAGATTGATTCTACTTGTATTAGATGAACACTTTAACAAAACACAAGTCAAAGCATTTTTCAACAGCAAGAGTTAAGTGTAAATACAACCTATTAGTTTGCAGTTCCTTTGTCCTTCCTTCTGTTGTGCCCTTTTGAGTTATGATGCATAGTGTCTTCAACTGGTGGTGAATTCCCTGCATAATTCTCAACAGTTGCTTGCTTCTCAAGCCCTTAGATGACCAGTTAGTATGCATGAGTTGAGTGTGGCTTGTGGATTTAATTTGGTGTGGGGACACCAAACTTAAGCTCTTGCCACTTCTCTGGATACAGCAGGTTAACTCTAGGCAAAATCTTGTATCCTTGCTAAAGGTTATGAAGTTAAGACTAAAAAGCAGTTAAGTGGTTGAATAATCTGTTCGATTGCTTGGAGCTAACAATGTGCAGGAGATTAGAATGTGCTTTTGAATGAGGTTTTGGTGGAACACCAAACTTAGAATCCTCCATTCTCCTTTAAGTTGTTTTTTGGTGTGCAACACCAAACTTAGCTCCTTGCAATACATATCAATTATTCAACATTTTTATTGAAAAGGCTATGAAAAGGAAACTACCTCAGGTTGGGTTGCCTCCCAACAAGCGCTCTTTTATTGTCATTAGCTTGACATTGAAGCTTTCTTTTATGGTGGTTGGTGCTTGTAGAGCCTCAATTTGTCTCCCCTGACTGTGATCCTCTTCTTTGTTCCCTGGTGTTCAATTTCAGCATGCTCTAATGAGAGTATGTTGCTGACAGTGTAGTAGTCCTCAGTTTGTTGGTTTGCCCCCAGCTGTTGATATATCAGTTGCACTTTGTCACCTTTGGAAAGCCCCTCTGTTGGGATCTTCCTGTTCTTCCAACCCCTTTTTGTTTTGTTTCTCCGTTTCATCTTTCCTTTTGTTGATCTTTCTTTTCTGGCCGTAGGCCTCCCTTGGGGACCTCTCTTCTCAGTGGCTAATACTCCAATATCCTCTTGGGCTCTTCATCAGTCTGCACAATCCTTAGCCTTGGGATGTTGCTGTGACTCTCTTTGTCATTTTCTTCCTTCAACTGTGATTCTCCCTTGTCAATTTTCATATAGTCTTTCTTCTCCTTGCTAAATTGTGCCTCTGGTAATACCTTCAGAGTGACACTCTTATCATGCATTCTAAGAGTTAATTCTCCTTCCTCTATGTCTATGATAGCTCTAGAAGTGGCCAAGAATGGCCTTTCCAGAATAATAGAATCACCATCATCCCCTTCTGAATCTAGAACCACAAAATCTGCAGGGTATATGAAGTTGTCCACCTTGACCAGCAGGTTTTCAATCATACCCCTGGGGTATACTGTTGACTTATCTACTAGCTCTAGAGATATTTGTACTGGTTTAACTTCCTCTATATGCAGCTTTTTTACCAAGGAGGATGGTATTAAGTTGATACTTGCTCCTAGATCGCACATTGCTTTAGTGATGGTTAATTCCCCAATGGTGCAAGGTAGCAAAAAGCTCCCTGGATCTTCAAGCTTAGGGGGAAACCCTTTTTGAATCAAAGCCCTGCATTCCTCAGTGAGCGGTATGGTTTCTTTCTCATCCCAACTTCTTTTCTTGTTAATAAGCTCCTTCAAAAACTTGGCATACAGAGGCATTTGCTCAAGTGCTTCAGCAAAAGGAATATTGATTTCCAGCTTTTTCAAAGTTTCAAGGAACTTGTGAAAATGCTGGTCCTTGGTTTCTTTGTTGAACCTCTGGGGATATGGCAGTGGAGGTATAAAGGTTTTCTCTACTTGTTGCTTTTGATTCTTGGTTGGCTCTTCAACTGCTTCATTCCCTTTTTTTGGAATTTTTGGTTGTTCCTCCTTTGCTTGAATTTGCTTTGAGGCTTCCTTGCTTGCCATTGCATCATCATCATTGGCTTCCTCTGTGTGTGTTGGTTGTTCCTCTTCTATTAGTCTTTTGCTGCTCTCTACTTGCTTCTTAGTAGTGTCATTGTTGCTCATCAATGTTCTCCCACTCCTTAATTGTATTGCCTTGCATTCTTCCTTAGGATTTGGGATTATGTCACTCGGTAATGAGCTTGAAGGTCTCTCAAGAGAAATCTGCTTGGAGATTTGCCCCATCTGTCTCTCTAGGCTCTTCAGGGATGCTTCCTGATTCTTGGTTACCATTTCCTGGTGTTTCAACATTTTGTCTATCACGGCCTCCAAGTTAGTGATTCTCTGGGCTTCAGGTGATACTTGAGGTGGGTTATGAGATGTGGGTGGTGGATGATAGGCATTTTGGTTGGTGGGTTGGTTATTGGATTGGTACTGGTTGGGGTTGGGGTAGTTGTTTTGAGGTTTTCTGTAGGGGTTTTGGTTAGTCTGCTGCTGGTTGTGGTTTTGGTGGCTTCTTGGGTTGTTTTGGTTTGAGTTCCTCTGCCATGGTTGTTGGTTTTGGGTATGATTATCTCCCCATCTGAGGTTTGGGTGGTTCTTCCAGGATGGATTGTATGTATCACCATACACTTCATTTGGTCCTTGGTTGTGCATATACTGTACTTGCTCTTGTTGTTGTTCTTCTTGAGTTTCTTCACTCTGTCCCCATGTGGTTGATGGTTGGCTAGTGTTAACTGCTGCAACTTGGAGACTATCAATCCTCTTGGCCATTTGCTCAAATTGTTGTTGAATTTGCTGCTGCATCATCTTGTTTTGAGCCAAGATTGAGTCCACTCCTTCTAGCTCCATCACTCCTCTTCTTTGTGATGGTTGGCGGTTTCTTTGATGAGCAAAGAAATATTGGTTGTTAGCCACCATATCAATGAGATTTTGAGCTTCCTCTGCAGTTTTCATGAGTTGCAAGGAGCCTCCAGCTGAGTGGTCAAGTGATTCTTGAGCCTTTAGGGTGAGTCCTTCATAGAAGTTTTGTAGCTTGTCCCACTCAGTGAACATTTCTGGTGGACATTTCCTCAGCAGAGCCTTGTATCTCTCTCATGCTTCATACAGATTTTCAGCATCCAATTGTGTGAATGTTTGTACCTCAGTTTTCAGCCTGTTAACCCTTTGAGGTAGGTAAAATTTGGCTAGAAATTTAGTCACCAAATCATCCCAGCTAGTGATGCTTCCTTGAGGAAAAGTTTCAAGCCATTGTGCGGCCTTGTCCCTTAATGAGAACGGGAACAGCAGAAGCTTGTAGGTCTCAGGGTTCACGCCATTGGACTTGACAGTGTCACAAATCCTTAAGAAGGTAGATAGATGTTGATTTAGATCCTCCAATGGTCCTCCCCCAAACTTATTTGCATTGACATTAGGGGTGAGAATGCTGCTTCCATAATGTCTAGCATTTGCAAAGGTATAGGAGGCCAAAACTCTCCTCTGGGGTGGATTGTTATTGTTGTTGTCTGCTCCACCTGGTGGATTGGTTGAATGTTCCTCCATATCTTGGAATTCTTCTTCTGATTCCTCTTCTCCAACAATATTTTTCCCTCTTTCAGCTCTTCTTAACCTTCTAAGAGTTCTTTCGTCTTGTTCATGAAAGATGGGTGTATTTCTTCTTGTACCTGACATACAAGCAGAACATAAGAAACACACAAACCAGTGACACTTCAATCTATTGCTAGAATGAAGTTTTAGTTAGCTTAAGCAAAAATTCAAACAGTTAGTGGGTTAATTGAAAATTAAAAGAACAGAAAATAAAAAGAAAAAATGCTAGATCTAGATCACCACCTCACTTAATCATTGTCAATCTAATCAATCCCCGGCAACGGCGCCAAAAACTTGATGGGATATTTCTGTGGAAGAAACGAATTTCTCCAAAACACCCAAATCTAACTGGCAAGTGCACCGGGTCGCATCAAGTAATAATAACTCACGGGAGTGAGGTCGATCCCACAGGGATTGAAGGATTGAGCAATTTTAGTTTAGTGGTTGATTTAGTCAAGCGAATCAAGATTTGGTTGAGAGATTTGTGATTTGCAGAAATTAAATTGCATAGAAAGTAAAGGGAATGGGTAGTTGGCATGAATTAAAGAGAACAGGAATTAAAGTGCTGAATCTTAAAGAACAAGAAATTAAATGGCAGAAACTTAGAATGCAAGAAATGTAAATTGCAAAATCTTAAAGTGCAAGAAATGTAAATGGCTTGAATTGTAAAGGGAATGGGGAGTTGGATTTGCAGAAATTAAACAAGGAAATGTAAATTGCAACCAACAGAGAAGTAAAAGAACACTTGGATTGAACCGGATCTAAAAACAGAATTGTAAATAAGCATGAAAACAGTAAACAGGGAATGGGAAATGGGGAATCCGGATCTCAGGACCCAAGAGACTAGATAACCAAGTCTAGATCTCAATGCCTTCCTAGATCCAACAAGAACAATTGCAAAGGAATTGTGAATTGCAAAGAAAGTAGATGAAGAACAATTAACAGAAATTAAATTCAATAAGCAGTAGAAGAAACAGAGAGATCTTCGGATGAGATTGAAACAGAATTCCTTCAATTCTCCAACCCAAGATCCAATACAATTGCAATTGAAATTGAAAGCAATAAAACTAAGAAGAAGAGAGTGGAATTCTCCTTCCCCGAAACTAAGAAATTAAAGATCACTCAATATCCAAAGCTCTCCGAAAACTATTATGAAAACTCCAAAGGAAAGCTCTCTTCAGAACTTGAATTCTATCCTATTTATACACTTTCTTCAAATGATCTTCAAGCCTTGAGTTGGGCCTTTGCTCTTGCTGGAATTGGGTTGAGAGAGGCCTTGGTTGATTGCTCTTGGAGTTTGGAGAGGAACCACAGTGAACCAAGTGAACCGGGTTGGAGTTTTGCAAAAGTTTGAGTAAAAGTTTGACCAAAAGTTTGAGGCAAACTTTTGGTCCAACTTTTAATATCAGCCCCCATGTTTTGCTGATACCCACGTTGGTGCAAAAGTTAGGGGTCTAACTTTTGCTCCAACGTTGGCCTTCCTTAGTGCACTTATGGCGCCAACGTTAGCCCAAAAGTTAGAGGCTAACGTTGGCGCAAACTTTTGCTCCCCCTTTGTGTTTTTCATGTGCCAACGTTAGCCCAAAAGTTAGAGGCTAACGTTGGCGCAAACTTTTGGTGGCCAGGGGGTGTTTTTCTCATGCCAACGTTAGCCATAAAGTTAGGGGCTAATGTTGGCGCAAACTTTTGGTGCCCAGGGAGTGTTTTTCTCATGCCAACGTTAGCCACAAAGTTAGGGGCTAACGTTGGCGCAAACTTTTGGTGCCCAGGGAGTAACTTTCATGTGCCAACGTTAGCCCAAAAGTTAGAGGCTAACGTTGGGGCTAACTTTTCACCCAAAAGTTTGTGCAAAAGTTTGAGGCTAACTTTTGGTCCAACTTTTTGCTTCCTGGTTCATTTTCACTTAGTCCATTGTCCTCTCTTTACTCCTAGCCATTCCTTCTTGCTTCAACCTTTCTCCAAGCTTTCTTCACCTATCATTAATCAACCAAACACATCAAAGCTATGCTTAAAATCATGAGATATTCATTTTATCATAATATGTGACAATTATAGCATAAAACCTCATGAAATAGCATGAATTCATACATGGTTGATTCAATCAAAGGAAGCATGAAAATCTACCCAAATTAGCTTACTTGTAGCTTAAGAAAGTGCATAATTCAATTGAAAACAAAAGAAAAAGGCTAGTGAAACTAGGCTAAGATGACTTGTCATCAGTGACAAATGAGATGAGGGAAGGCTAACCTTGCCAAAGTAGAGGACTTGTCCGCCACCTTGTAGAGTTCTTAGGATATAACTTCATGAACTTCTACTTCCTCCTAATCATGATGCTATGGATCATGATAGCCCGGTCTATAGTAACTTCAGACCGGTTGCTAGTGGGAATAATTGAGCGTTGGATGAACTCCAACCATCCCCTAGCCACGGGCTTGAGGTCATGCCTTCTTAGTTGAACCGGCTTCCCTCTTGAATCTCTCTTCCATTGAGCGCCCTCTTCACAGATGTCTATGAGGACTTGGTCCAACCTTTGATCAAAGTTGACCTTTCTAGTGTAGGGGTGTGCATCTCCTTGCATCATGGGCAAGTTGAATGCCAACCTTACATTCTCCGGACTAAAATCTAAGCATTTCCCCCGAACCATTGTAAGCCAATTCTTTGGGTCCAGGTTCACACTTTGATCATGGTTTTTGGTGATCCATGCATTGGCATAGAACTCTTGAACCATTAAGATTCTGACTTGTTGAATGGGGTTGGTGAGAACTTCCCAACCTCTTCTTCGAATCTCATGTCGGATCTCCGGATATTCATCCTTTTTGAGTTTGAAAGGGACCTCGGAGATCACCTTCTTCTTGGCCACAACTTCATAGAAGTGGTCTTGGTGCACCCTTGAGATGAATCTCTCCATCTCCCGTGACTCGGAGGTGGAAGCTTTTGCCTTCCCTTTTCTCTTTCTAGAAGTTTCTCCGGCCTTAGGTGCCATAAATGGTTATGAAAAAAACAAAAAGCAATGCTTTTACCACACCAAACTTAGAAGGTTTGCTCGTCCTTGAGCAAAAGAAGAAAGAAGAGAGTAGAAGAAGAAGAAATAGAGGAGATGGAGGGGGCTTAGTGTTTCGGCCAAGGGGGAGAAGTAGTGTGTATGCAGTGTGAAAATGAAGGAGTGAAGATGGGTTTATATAGGAGTGGAGAGGGGGGTATGGTTCGGCCATTATGGGTGGGTTTGGGTGGGAAAGTGGTTTGAATTTGAATAGTGAGGTAGGTGGGGTTTTATGAAGGATGGATGTGAGTGGTGAAGAGAATGGTGGGATTTGATAGGTTGGGGGTTTTGGGGGAAGAAGTATTGAGGTGATTGGTGAATGGGTGAAGAAGAGAGAGAGAGGTGGGGTAGGTGGGGATCCTGTGGGGTCCACAGATCCTGAAGTGTCAAGGATATCTCATCCCTGCACCAAGTGGCGTGCAAAAATGCCCCTTTCTGCCAATCCTGGCGTTAAACGCCAGGCTGCTGCCCATTTCTGGCGTTTAACTCCAGCTTCTTGCCCATTCTTGGTGTTAAACGCCAGTCTGGTGCCCATTTCTGGCGTTAAACGCCCATAATGGTGCCAGACTGGGCGTTTAACGCCCATTCTGCTACCCTTACTGGCGTTTAAATGCCAGTAAGTTTCTCCTCCAGGGTGTTCTATTTTTTATTCTGTTTTTCAGTTTGTTTTTGCTTTTTCAATTGTTTTTGTGACTTCACATGATCATCAACCTACAGAAAACATAAAATAACAAAAGAAAATAGAAATTTAACATAAATAATTAAAGATTGGGTTGCCTCCCAACAAGCGCTTCTTTAATGTCAATAGCTTGACAGTGGGCTCTCATAGAGCCTCACAGATGTTTAGAGCAATGCTGGAACCTCCCAACACCAAACTTTAGAGTTTGAATGTGGGGGTTCAACACCAAACTTAAAGTTTGGTTGTGGCCTCCCAACACCAAACTTAGAGTTTGACTGTGGGGGCTCTGTTTGTCTCTGTATTGAGAGAAGCTCTTCATGCTTTCTCTCCATGGTTATAGAGGGATATCCTTGAGCTTTAAACACAAGGGAGTCTTCATTCACTTGAATGATCAATTCTCCTCTGTCAACATCAATTACAGCTTTTGCTGTGGCTAGGAAGGGTCTGCCAAGGATGATGGATTCATCCATACACTTCCCAGTCTCTAGGATAATGAAATCAGCAGGGATGTAGTGGCCTTCAACCTTTACCAAGACATCCTCTACAAGTCCATAAGCCTATTTCTTTGAATTGTCTACCATCTTCAGTGAGATTCTTGCAGCTTGTACCTCAATGATCCCTAGCTTCTCCATTACAGAGAGAGGCATGAGGTTTATGCTTGACCCTAGGTCACATAGAGCCTTCTCAAAGGTCATGGTGCCTATGGTACAAGGTATTGAGAACTTTCCATGATCTTGTCTCTTCAGAGGTAATTTCTGCCTAGTCAAGTCATCCAGTTCTTTAGTGAGCAATGGAGGTTCATTCTCCCAAGTCTCATTACCAAATAACTTGGCGTTTAGCTTCATGATTGCTCCAAGGTACTTAGCAACTTGCTCTTCAGTAACATCTTCATCCTCTTCAGAGGAAGAATACTCATTAGAGCTCATGAATGGCAGGAGTAAATTCAATGGAATCTCTATGGTCTCTGTGTGAGCCTCAGATTCTCATGGTTTCTCATCAGGGAATTCTATGGAGGCCAGTGGACGTCCATTGAGGTTTTTCTCAGTAGAGATCACTCTCTCTTCCTCCTCTCCAGGTTCGGCCATGTGAGACGTGTTTATGGCTGATGCCAGGGCATTTTAGCCAATTTCACTAACCTTTTCTTTACTATTTTAGGGTAGTTTCATGCATTTTCTTAGGAAATAAGCAAGTTTTGGGTAAAAATTCACTTACATCTTGATTCAAGAAAGCATGGTGCACTTTACATGATTTCATGAGAATTTTGCATGAATTAAATGACAAATTAGATGATGCATGTATCATGATGAGGATTAGAACTTTGATGCACTTTATTGTTTAATTTTAGGACAAAGGAAGCAAGAAAGAACCACGTTAGCAGCCACATTAGTCTAACTAACGTGACCACTAACGTGGAATGGAAGCTAGCTTGCAACGTTAATGAGAAAAGTAATCGCCAATAACGTCCTCGAAGCCATCATAGCCCACGTTAAGAGTCACGTTAACTAAGTTAACGTGAATTCTAACGTGGAAGAAGAATGTGGAGCCAACGTTAGTGACACTCACCTTTGTCACTAACGTTGGACCAAGCTCATATTGGCCACGTTAAGGGCCACGTTAACTTAGTTAACGTGGACTCTAATGTTGGGAAGCAAAAGAATGGCCAACGTTAGTGACACTCACCTTTGTCACTAACGTTGGAATGAGCCACTTTGAGACACGTTAACTCCCACGTTAACTTAGTTAACGTGGAAGCTAACGTGGAGAAAGCAAATAATCACCAATGTTAGTGACACTCACCTTTGTCACTAACGTTGGAATGAGCCACAATGAGCCACTATGAGCCACATTAACTCCCACGTTAACTTAGTTAACGTGGAAGCTAACGTGGAGGAAAGGATGATGAGCCAACGTTAGTGACACTCACCTTTGTCACTAACGTTGGAGATGGCTATCATCACCACGTTAGAAGCCACGTTAACTTAGTTAACGTGGATTCTAACATGGGAAGTAGGGGCATCTTGGAACGTTAGTGACAAAGGTAAGTGTCACTAACATTCTCGAAGGATTGGCAAGCCTACGTTAAGAGCCACGTTAACTAAGTTAACGTGGACTCTAACGTAGGGGAAGGGAAGACTCTCAATGTTATTGGAAAAGGTGAGTCCCAATAACGTGTGTGAAGGACCAAGAGGCAACGTTAGTGGTCACGTTGGTGCCACTAACGTTGAAGTTAACGTGGATCATCCCTGGGTTAGGAACGTTAGTGAAAAAGGTGATTGTCACTAATGTTCTCGAATCCACACTCTCACTTAATGTTAACGCCACTAACGTCCTGAGCTAAATACCCTTCCTACTTCACACTTTCTCTCTGCAAGTAAAGCTAAGCCCACTGAAGAGGATAACTGCTTCAAACTCAAGATCCAAAGGCCCATATCCAAGGCTTGAAGAACCAACTAGAAGATCAGAAGAGTAGTATATATAGGGGTAGTTTTGAATTAGAGAAGGAGCTTTTTGGGGAGTTGGAAATTTGAGAACTACTCTTTGTATTTTACTTTCTCTGCACTTCTAGTTTATTTTTCAGAATGTATCTTCCATCTTTGTTTTCCTTTTCCAGAGCTATGAACAACTAAACCCCCTTCATTGGGTTAGGGAGCTCTGTTGTAATTTGATGGATGAATATTAGTTTTTATTATTTTTCTTCTATCTTTTCTCTTGATTTTACTAGAAAGCTTTCAATCTTCATCCAATTGGGTAGTTATCTTGGAAAAGAAGCTACTCATACTTGGGTCTCTTCTGAACCTTGGAAGAGGAATGAAGAGATCATGCTAGAAATGCTTTCTCATGTTGGACCAAATTGGGGTTGGAAGGATATGGTGACTATAATTCTACCAACACTTGATTTGGGAATGCATGTGGTATAATCAGTGACCATACTTCATCTCTTCTCATGAGCAATTGACCAAAGAATTGGCTATTGATCAAGATTTGAGAGATTGAATTACAAGGAATTGTAATTCGATCACTTAAGATTGCCAAGGAGATCAATGAACGCATTGATTAAGGAAGAGATAAAAATGAACTTGATCCGGAGAATGCAACATCTCCTAAACCCAATGAATTCCCCATTCTGATCTTACCCATTCTTTTTAATTTCTACAATTTACTTTTATGAGCATCTTCCCCATTCCCATTTAAGATTCTACAATTTACTTTCCGTCATTTATTTTAAGCTCTTTACTTACAACATTTACATTTTCTGCTATTTACTTTCCTGCTATTTAATTTCCTGCAACTCTCAAACCAAAATTCTGCTTCGCTCAACTAGAATCCTCTAATTAAAGTTTCTTGACTAATCAATCCCTGTGGGATTCGACCTCACTCTATTGTGAGTTTTTACTTGACGACAATTTGGTATACTTGCCGAAGGAAAATTGTTGAGAGACAAATTTCCGTGCATCAATGGCCTTGCACTCTCTCTTTCGATTCTCTTCTGTATTGCTTGGGAGAGTACTAGGAGGGAAGCTTCCTTAGTACTGCCTGGTGCAGCTTGCATTCCAGACAGACTTTGAGAAATCATATTGACTTGCTGAGTCAATATTTTATTCTGAGCCAGTATGACATTTAGAGTATCAATCTCAAGAACTCCTTTCTTCTGATTTGTCCCATTATTCACAGGGTTCCTTTCAGAAATGTACATGAATTGGTTATTTGCAACCATCTCAATGAGTTCCTGAGCTTCTGCAGACGTCTTCTTCAGATGAAGAGATCCTCCAGCAGAGCTGTCCAATGACATCTTGGACAGTTCAGATAGACCATCATAGAAGATACCTATGATGCTCCATTCAGAAAGCATGTCAGAAGGACACCTTCTGATCAATTGCTTGTATCTTTCCCAAGCTTCATAGAGGGATTCTCCTTCCTTCTGTCTGAAGGTTTGGACTTCCACTCTAAGCTTGCTCAATTTTTGAGGTGGAAAGAACTTTGCCAAGAAGGCATTGACTAGCTTTTCCCAAGAGTTCAAGCTTTCTTTGGGTTGTGAATCCAACCATGTCCTAGCTCTGTCTCTTACAGCAAAAGGGAAGAGCATAAGTCAGTAGAATTCAGGGTCAACCCCATTGGTCTTGACAGTGTCACAGATTTGGAAGAATTCAGCTAAGAACTGATGAGGATCTTCCAATGGAAGTCCATGAAACTTACAATTCTGTTGCATTAGAGAAACTAATTGAGGCTTAAGCTCAAAGTTGTTTGCTCCAATGGCAGGGATTGAGATGCTTCTCCCATAGAAGTCGAGAGTAGGTGCAGTAAAGTCACCAAGCACCTTCCTTGCATTGTTGGCATTGTTGTTTTCGGCTGCCATGGCTTCTTCCTCCTTGAAGAGCTCTGTTAGGCCCTCTAGAGAGAGTTGTGCTTTAGCTTCTCTTAGCTTTCTCTTCAAGGTCCTTTCATGTTCAGGATCAGCTTTAACAAGGATGCCTTTGTCTTTGCTTCTGCTCATATGAAAGAGAAGAGAACAAGAAAGTATGGAATCCTCTATGTTACAGTATAGAGATTCCTTGAAGTGTCAGAGGAAAAGAATAGAAAGAGAAGGTAGAAAGAGAAGAATTCAAACTTATCAAGAGGGATATAGTTCGAATTGTTGATAGTGGAGGAGTGTTAGTCCTTAAATAGAAGGATGTGAAAAGAGGAGAAGAATTTTCGAAATTAAAGTAAAAGATTTTGAAATAATTAAAAGAAATTTTGAAAATTTGATTGATGATTTTCAAAAACTAAGATTGGGAAAGAAATTAAGTGATTTTTGAAAAGATTTTGAAATTAGAAATCAAAAAGATATGATTGAAAATTAATTTTGAAAAAGATGTGATTGAAAAGATATGATTGAGAAGATATGATTGAAAATCAAATTAAAAAGAGAAAGTTTTAAAATTAAAGTTAATTACTTGACTAACAAGAAATTAGAAGATATGATTCTAGAATTTGAAAATTTTGAATTAAATCACTAATTGTAGCAAGGATTTTAGAAAATAGTAATAAATAAAAAAAATTGAAAAAAAAATTAATTTTGAAAAGATATGATTGAAAAGATATGATTTGAAAAAGATTTGATTTTGAAAAATTATGAAAATTTGGAAAAGATTTGAATTAAAAGCAAAATCTTCCCTCTAGTGTCTTCCTGGCGTTAAACGCCCAGAATGGCATCCATTCTGGCATTTAACGCCCAAAATGCTACCCTTTTGGGCGTTAAACGCCCAGCCAGGTACCCTGGCTGGTGTTTAAACGCCAATTTTCCTTCTTCACTGGGCATTTTGAACGCCCAGCTTTTTCTGTTTAATTCCTCTGCTGCATGTTTTGAATCTTCAATTCTCTGTATTATTGACTTGAAAAGACACAATTTTGAAAATATTTTTGAATTTTTAATGATGAGAAACAATAAAAAATGCAACTAAGATCAAATAAACAATACATGCAAGACACCAAACTTAGAAGTTTGTATACTAAGGACTATAACAATTTGAAAATGCATGTAAGAAACAACAAAACACACAAAACAAGAGAATTTAAAGATCAGAGCTAGGAAATCATCAAGAACAACTTGAAGATCAATGAAGAACATAATGCATATATTTGAAAAATGCAAGAAGAATAGAAACATGCAATTGACACCAAACTTAAAAATTAGACACTAGACTCCAACAAGAGACATAAAAATATTTTTGATTTTATGATTTTATAAATTTTTTTGTGATTTTTCAAAAATTATATGGAAAAGAGAATAAAGAGATTCAAAACTTTTAATAAGAATTCCAGGAATCATGCAATGTTAGTCTGAAGCTTCAGTCTAAAAAGATTAGACATGGTTAGCCAAGCTTCAGTAGGACATTACATTCAGCAGCTAAATTGATGAGAATCAATCAGCTTTTGTGATGATAAGAACATCACCTTGAAACTCTAGAATTCATTCTTAAAAATTCTGAAAAATAAAAAGAAAAGTACCTAATCTAAGCAACAAGATGAACCGTCAGTTGTCCAAACTCGAACAATCCCCAGCAGCGGCGCCAAAAACTTGGTGCACTAAATTGTGATCATCAACAATGGCACCAAAGACTTGGAGCTCTCAAACGTGAATCACATTTTGTCACAATTCCGCACAACTAACCAGCAAGTGCACTGGGTCATCCAAGAAATACCTTACGTGAGTAAGGGTCGATCCCACGAAGACTGTCGGCTTGAAGCAAGCTATGGTCATCTTGTAAATCTCAGTCAGGCGAATTCAAATGGTTATGGAGGATTGATAATTAAAAGATGAATAAAACATAAAATAGAATAAAGATATAGATACTTATGTAATTCATTGGTAGGAATTTCAAATAAGCGTATGAAGATGCTTTGTTCCTCCTGAACCTCTGCTTTCCTATTGCCTTCTTCCAATCATTCATACTCCTTTCCATGGCAAGCTTTATGTTGGGCATCACCGTTGTCAATGGCTACTTCCCGTCCTCTCAGTAAAAATGTTCTACGCACGCTGTCACCGCACGACTAATCATCTGTCAGTTCTCGATCATGTTGGAATAGGATCCATTGATCCTTTTGCGTCTGTCACGCGCCCAACACTCGCGAGTTTGAAGCTCGTCATAGTCATCCCTTTCCAGATCCTACTCAGAATACCACAGACAAGGTTTAGACGTTCCGGATCTCAGGAATGGCCGCCAATAATTCTAGCCTATACCACGAAGGTTCTAATCTTAGATTAGAAACCCAAGAGATACACATTCAAGCTTGTTTGCATGTAGAACAGAAGTGGTTGTCAGGCACGCGTTCATAGGTGAGAATGGTGATGAGTGTCACATAATCATCACATTCATCATGTTCTTGTGTGCGAATGAATATGTTAAAGAAGAAGTAGGCGTGAATTGAATAGAAAAACAGTAGTACTTTGCATTAATTCATGAAGAACAGCAGAGCTCCACACCTTAATTTATGGTGTGTAGAAACTCCACCGTTGAAAATACAAAAGTGATAATGGTGGTCATTGGCTTCGGCCCCAGAGAGGGAACCTGAAGAACCAAGATGAAAATACAATAGTAAAAATGTCCTATTTATATAGAACTAGTAGCCTAGGGTTTACAGAAATAAGTAATTAATGCAGAAATCTTCTTCCGAGCCCACTTGGTGTGTGCTTGGGCTGATCATTGAAGCTTCCATGTGTAGAGACTTTTCATGGAGTTAAACGCCAGTTTTTGTGCCAGTTTGGGCGTTTAACTCCAGCGTTTGTGCCAGTTCTGGCGTTTTGACGCCAGAATTCTTAAGCTGACTTGGAACGCCGGTTTGGGCCATCAAATCTTGGGTAAAGTATGGACTATTATATGTTGCTGGAAAGCCCAGGATGTCTACTTTCTAACGCATATGAGGGTGCACCAATTGGGCTTCTGTAGCTCCAGAAAATCCACTTTGAGTGCAGGGAGGTCAGAATCCAACAGCATCTGCAGTCCTTTTTCAGCCTCTGAATTAGATTTTTGCTCAGGTCCTCAATTTCAGCCAGAAAATACCTGAAATCGCAGAAAAACACACAAACTCATAGTAAAGTCCAAAAATGTGATTTTTATTTAAAAACTAATAAAAACATAATAAAAACTAACTAAAATATACTAAAAACATACTAAAAACAATGCCAAAAAGCGTATAAATTATCCGCTCATCACTTAGCTTTTCCGAAACCACTTCATGAATGCACGGGCCAGCATTCTTATTCGTTTCGATTCCCTGGTTAATAAATTGCACTTTTGATGATTCGATTTTAATTTTTTGCTATTTTTATATCTTTATGAATCATCATCACTAACCTGATATTTTTGAATATGACTTGACTAGTCTTTCAATTTGTGTATTTCTTGTTACTTAGGAAACAATTCTCAATGCCACTTACTTTAACTTTCTTTCTCCTAACTCATTGCTTTCCACTTTTTCACTTTTAACCACTTTTAACTTTCTAACTTCTCCCTTTGCCCTTTTTACTAACTCCTTCAACTTTTTACTTCATGGCATGATTATTGTTTTTCCTAATTAACAGGTATTCTACTTATAACATATTTTGGATTGTAATTTCTCATCTCAGCTTTTTAACTCCAAAACAATCCAAAATGCACAATTATTCAACTCATTTCATAATTCCAGTACTCCTTTACCACTATGTGCTTATCTTTCTATTTACCTACTTGTTTTCCTGTTTTTTATTCTTCAATTATATCCTAGATTTCTATTTTTCAGGATGTCTAACCCTCAACAAAAAGGAAAAAGAAAGGCAACTACTGGCAAACAGAAAAGAGGTGAATCCTCTATGTCTATCCTGGACATTATGCATGATGATTCTGATGACAAGTCATCTTAGCCTAGTTTCACTAGCCTTTTTCTTTTGTTTTCAATTGAATTATGCACTTTCTTGAGCCATAAGCAAGCCAATTGGGTAGATTTTCATGCTTCCTTTGATTTAATCAACCATAGATGAATTAATGCAATTTCATGAGGTTTTATGCTATAATTGTCACATATTATGAAAGAATATCTCATAATTTTGAGCATAGCTTTGATGTGTTTGGTTGATTAATGATAGGTGAAGAAAGCTTGGAGAAAGGTTGAAGCAAGGAGGAATGACTAGGAGGAAGAGAGGACAAAAAGTTCGAGCAAAAGTTTGCCTCAAACTTTTGGATTAATTGAAAATGAACCAGGGAGCAAAAAGCTGGACCAAAAGTTTGCCTCAAACTTTTGTGCAAACTTTTGGGCAAAAAGCTGGAGCAAAAGTTTGCCTCAAACTTTTGGGCAAAAAGCTGGAGCAAAAGTTTGCCTCAAACTTTTTGGCAAACTTTTGGCATCACAAATCAACACCCTGGAGAGCAAAAGTTTGCGCCAACGTTTGCCCCTAACTTTTTGGCAAACGTTGGTGCATGAACAACACACCCTGGAGAGCAAAAGTTTGCGCCAACGTTTGCCTCTAACTTTTTGGCAAACGTTGGCGCCATGAGTGTGCAAGGGGAGGCCAATGTTGGAGCAAAAGTTTGACCCCAAACTTTTGCCCCAACGTTGGTATCAGCAAAAGAGGGTGGCTGATGTGAAAAGTTTGAGTAAAAGTTTGCCTCAAACCTTTACTCAAACTTTTACTCAAGCTTTCATGATTCCAAACCCGGTTCAATTCGGTTCTTCTCCAAACTCCAAGAGCAATCAACCAAGGCCTCTATCAACCCAATTCCATCAAGAGAAAAGGCCCAATTGAAGGCTTGAAGACCATTTGAAGAAAGTGTATAAATAGCATAGGATTTAAGTTTTTCGGAGAGCTTCCTTTTTAGAATTTTCAATACTTACAGCAGAGAGCTTTCCTTTTAGTTTTCATAGAGAGTTTTCGGAGAGCTTTTGGTGTTGAGTGAATTTTAATTTCTAAGTCTCGGGGAAGGAGAATTGAATTCTCTTCCTCTTAGTTTTCTTGCTTTCAATTTCAATTACAATTGTCTTGGATCTTGGGTTGGAGAATTGAAGGAAATCTGTTTCAATCTCATCCTAAGACCTCTTTATTTCTTTACTGCATAATTGAACTTAAATTTCGGTTAATTGCTTCTTCATCTACTTTCTTTGCAATTTACATTTCCTTTGCAATTGTTCTTGTTGGATCTAGGAAGGCATTGAGATCTAGACTTGGTTATCTAGTCTCTTGGGTCCTGAGATCTAAATTCCAATTTTACATCCTCTGTTTAATGCTTTTCATGCTCATTTACAATTCTGTTTTTAGATCCGGTTCAATCCAAGTTATCTTCTACTCCTCTGCTTGTTGAATTTTACTTTTCCTTGTTTAATTTCTGCAAATCCAATTCCCAATTCCTTTTACAATCCAAGCCATTTACATTTCTTGCACTTTAAGATTCTGTAATTTACATTTCTTGCGTTCTAAGTTTCTGTCATTTAATTTCTTGTTCTTTAAGATTCAGCACATTAAATTTCAGTTCTCTTTAATTTGATGCAATTTACCCATTCCCTTTACTTCTCATGCAATTTAAATTCTGCAAATCACAATTCACTCAACCAAATCTTGATTCGCTTGACTAAATCAACCACTAAACTAAAATTGCTCAATCCTTCAATCCCTGTGGGATCGACCTCACTCCCGTGAGTTATTATTACTTGATGCGACCCGGTGCACTTGCTGGTGAGTTTTGTGTCGGATCGTTTTCTGCTACATCAGACTCCTGGCGGGAAAAGCACTTTACCCCGCAGAAGAAGGCTGACCAGCTCCTCCCTGCCAATGATCCCATTAAATTTACAAACAGATACTGTGAGCTGAAGTATCCTGTGTTTGCAGAAACCTGTACCTGGAGCGAACTATGAAAATTCCAGAAGAACTACAGCAGTACACTTCCGATCAGATTAAACAAAGAGGCTGGTTCTTCTTGGAGAGAAACTTGATAGAGGTTAATGCTTCCTGGGTAAGAGACTTTTACTGCAACTATTTCAAGACTTCCCTGGATGTAGTGCATCTCAGAGGAAAACAGATACTGGTCACTGAAGAGGCCATTGAGGTTATTCTGCAGCTTCAGCCTAAGTCCGATCAGCCTGACGGTTACCGAAAGGCTGAAGAGGATATGCGCTTTCTGAGATTTGACTGGGATGCTGTCAAGTAGAGGATAGCCCTTGATCCGACTGTCCCATGGGTCATGGGTAAGAACACCACAATGCCTAAAGGAATCAAGCTTATGTATCTGAATGATGAGGCTCAGCTCTGGCACCAGATCCTGAGCACCTTTGTTATGCCGAGCACTCATGAGACGGAGCTGTCTGCCACTATGATCACCATTCTCTAGTGTGTGCTGGAGGGTAAGGACCTGTATCTGCCACGATTCATCCGGCACTATATGGCCAGGGTCCATGTTAGAGGCACCCTTCCTTTCCCTTACCTGGTCACCCAGCTAGGCTGTCGAGCTGACGTGCCTTGGGAGGATGCTAATGAGAAGCCACCTGCTGCAGACTGCAAGAAGATTATCCCTCACAGCAGGAAGTTTCGGGCTTTAGGCTATACACCTCCATTCCTGACCGCTTCTGATGAGACAGCCACGCCTTCAGCTGCCCCTTCTTCCACTGCTGCACCAGCCCCACCCACTGCACCTCCACCTGCCCCAGAGCCCATTTACCACCTCGTGCACCGCTTATTCCAGCAGTTGGACCAGATGGAGTGCTGCAACAAGCGGCGATATGAGAGATCTGAGCATTACAGCAAGCGCCGCTATGAGCACCTCAAGATGATGATCCGATCTGGCAGTGACTTTCCCTCCAAGCCTGACACACTATCAGAGCCATCTGAGGTGGAGGCAGAGGAGCATGAGGAGGAGACCCATCCACAGAGAGAGGCCAAGCAGGCAGGCCCAGAGCAGGCTGTGCCACAGCAGGAGGAGCCACACCAGATACAGGCCGCAGATGTAGAGATTCCTATCCAGTCAGAGCCTCCACTGTAGCAGACAGATCCTCCTACCCTCATCTAGTCCGCAGACCCTCAGGCTACCACCTAGACTCCAGCAGCCTATCATTCCGGTGATGATACTCCTTCACACCCAACTTGAGTGAGCATCGAGGACGATGCTTTATTTTAAGTGTGGGGAGGTCGCCATCCCTGGCGTATTTCCTTTTGGTGAACCACTACAGACTCTTTCTATCTTATTTTATTTATTTTTCTGTATTTTTATCTTTATTTTTACTTTTCAGTACTTATACATTGTTATTTTGCTATATTTTTACTTTATTTCTGCATTTTGCACTTTAGTTTATATTTTAGCCATTTAGTTTAGTTTGCAATTCTAAACTTATTAGTTATAGAATATGTGGATTAATTAGTATAGTTTACCCTTTTAGCATATGATGGTTTGGTTTAAATTAAAAATAAAAAGGAAGTAAACTAGAGACTTTAACATAATTAAAACAATCCACACCTTGTATATATAGCATTACATGTTAGTTAGTTAACAACATTTCATCAAGGAACAACACTAAAACTTTAAAGGCACCCTAAGATTTACATTAAGAATAATGGGAACTCTTAATTTTTACTTGCATGACATGTATAACTGATATATGATTTTTGAGCTAGAGAACACACAGCCTGTGAGTTTTGAGCTTAATTATATGGTTACATTCAAACTATAATTTTTATTCCTGTGTGTTTTGCCCTTCTTTTTCATTCTGGTGTTCTTTACTTTGTTTTAATCTATATGTCCAATTATAGAGTATAGATACATACTAAGAGATGATTGAGGCCATCATTTGAAGTTTTCCTCACTTATCCCAAATTAGCCTACCTTTTACATCACCCTTGTTAGCCCCCTTGAGCTTTTTAATCCCCTCTTATTCTATAAACCACATTACTAGTCTTAAGCAGAAAAATAAAATAAAAATCCCAAGTTGAATCCTTGGTTAGCTTAAGATAGAAATTGTGTATTATTTAAGTGTGGGGAACTTTATGGGAACATGGATGATAGAGACAAAGGTGGAAAGTTAAAAAGAATAAAGATGTTTCAAAATAAAAATTTTTGGGAAGCATGCTTGGTGCACGAAATCGGGATTTTTCATTCCTTGGTAACGGTGCTAAAAACTTAATATGCACGTTCATAATTTTAGTTCTCTTCACAATTTCGATACAACTAACCAGCAAGTGCACTGGGTCGTCCAAGTAATAAACCTTACGTGAGTAAGGGTCGATCCCATGGAGATTGTCGGCTTGAAGCAAGCTATGGCCACCTTGTAAATCTCAGTCAGGTGGATTCAAAAGGTTATAGAGTTTTAATAATTAAAAGATAAATAAAACATAAACTAGGATAGAGATACTTATGTAATTCATTGGTGAGAATTTCAGATAAGCATATAGAGATGCTTTCATTCCTCTGAACCTCTGCTTTCCTGCTGTCTTCATCCAATCATTCCTACTCCCTTCCACGGCATGCTTTATGTAGGGCATCACCATTGTCAATGGCTACATCCCATCCTCTCTGTGAAAATGGTCCAATGCGCTATCACTGCAAGGCTAATCATCTATCGGTTCTCGATCATACTGGAATAGGATTTACTATCCTTTTGCATCTGTCACTATGCCCAGCACTCGCGAGTTTGAAGCTCGTCATAGCCATCCCTTCCCAGATCCTACTCGGAATACCACAGACAAGTTTTAGAATTTCCGGATCTCAAGAATGGCCATCCATGGGTTCTAACTTATACCACGAAGACTCTAATATCTCGGACTCGGTCCTCTGTATTAGATATCTAAGAGATACTCATTCTAGCTTGTTTGCATGTAGAACGGAAGTGTTTATCAGGCACGCATTCATCGGTGAGAATGATGATGAGCGTCACATAATCATCACATTCATCATGTTCTTGGGTGCAAATGGATATCTTAGAATAGGAATAAGCTTGAATTGAATAGAAAAACAAAAGTACTTTGCATTAATTCATGAGGAACAGCAGAGCTTCACACCTTAATCTATGGTGTGTAGAAACTCTACCAATGAAAATACATAAGTGATGAAGGTCCAGGCATGGCCGAATGGCCAGCCCCCATAAAGGTCTAAGATAGCATAAAACTGATCAAAGTTCTGATCCAAAGATCTAAATACAATAGTAAAAAGTCCTATTTATACTAAACTAGTTACTAGGATTTACAGAAATGAGTAAATGATGCAGAAATCCACTTCTGGGGCCCACTTGGTGCGTGCTTGAGCTGAGCATTGAGCTTTACACGTGTAGAGGCTTCTCTTGGAGTTGAACGCCAGTTTGTAAACTGTTTCTGGCGTTTAACTCCACTTTGCAACCTATTTCTGGCGTTTAACTCTAGAATGCAGCATGGAACTGGCGTTGAACGCCAGTTTGCGTCATCTAAACTCGGGCAAAGTATGAACTATTATATATTGCTGGAAAGCCCTGGATGTCTACTTTCCAACGCTATTGAGAGCGCGCCATTTGGAGTTCTGTAGCTCCAGAAAATTCACTTTGAGTGCAGGAAGGTCAGAATCCAACAGCATCTGCAGTCCTTCTTCAACCTCTGAATCTGATTTTTGCTCAGGTCCCTCAATTTCAGTCAGAAAATACCTGAAATCACAGAAAAAAAAACTCATAGTAAAGTCCAGAAATATGAATTTTAATTAAAAACTAATAAAAATATACTAAAAACTAACTAAATCATACTAAAAACTATGTAAAAACAATGCCAAAAAGCGTATAAATTATCCGCTCATCACAATACCAAACTTAAATTGTTGCTTGTCCCCAAGCAACTAAAAATCAAATAGGATAAAAAGAAGAGAATATACTATAAATTCCAAAATATCAATGAAACTTAGCTCCAATCAGATGAGCGGTACTTGTAGCTTTTTGCCTCTTGAATAGTTTTGGCATCTCACTTTATCCATTGAGGTTCAGAATGATTGGCATCTATAGGAACTTAGAATTCAGATAGTGTTATTGATTCTCCTAGTTCAGTATGTTGATTCTTGAACACAGCTACTTTATGAGTCTTGGCCGTGGCCCTAATCACTTTGTTTTCCAGTAATACCACCGGATACATAAATGCCACAGACACATAACTGGGTGAACCTTTTCAGATTGTGACTCAGCTTTGCTAAAGTCCCCAATTAGAGGTGTCCAGGGTTCTTAAGCACACTCTATTTTTGCTTTGGACCTTGACTTTAACTGCTCAGTCTCAAGTTTTCACTTGACACCTTCACGCCACAAGCATATGGTTAGGGACAGCTTGGTTTAGCCGCTTAGGACAGTATTTTATTCCTTTAGGCCCTCCTATCCACTGATGCTCAAAGCCTTGGATCCTTTTTATTACCCTTGCCTTTTGGTTTTAAGGGTTATTGGCTTTTTGCTCTTGCCTTTTGGTTTAAAGAGCTTTTGGCTTTTTCTGCTTGCTTTTCTTTTTCTCTTTTTTTTTTTTTTGCCATTTTTCTTTTCTCTTCTTTTTTTTTTCTGCAAGCTTTTGTATTCACTGCTTTTTCTTGCTTCAAGAATCATTTTTATGATTTTTCAGATTATCAAATAACATTTCTCTTTTTTCATCATTCTTTCAAGAGCCAATATATTTAACATTCATAAACAACAACTTCAAAAGACATATGCACTGTTCAAGCATTCATTCAGAAAACAAAAAGTGTTGCCACCACATCAAAATAATTAAACTAGTTTCAAGGATGAATTCGAAACCATGTACTTCTTGTTCTTTTGTAATTAAAACATTTTTCATTCAAGAGAGGTGATGGATTCATATTCATAACTTTAAGGTATAGACACTTAGACACTAATGATCATGTAATAAGACACAAGTATAAATAAACATAAAGCTCAAAAATTGAAAAACAGAAAAATAAATAAACAAGGAGATTAAGGAATGAGTCCACCTTAGTGAGGGTGGCGTCTTCCTCTTATTGAAGAACTAATGGTGCTCTTGAGCTCCTCTATGTCTCTTTCTTGTCTTTGTTGCTCCTCCCTCATAGAGCTTTGATCTTCTTTAATTTCATGGAGGATGATGGAGTGCTCTTGGTGCTCCACCCTTAGTTGTCCCACGTTGGAACTTAATTCTCCTAGGGAGGTGTTGATTTGCTCCCAATAATTCTGTGGAGAAAAGTGCATCCCTTGAGGCATCTTAAGGATTTCATGGTGAGGAATCTCCTCATGCTCATGTTGAGGTCCATGATTTCTTGTTTGCTCCATCCTTTTCTTAGTGATGGGCTTATCCTCTTCAATGAGGATGTCTCCCTCTATGTCAATTCCAGCCGAATTGCAGAGGTGGCATATGAGGTGAAGAAAGGCTAACCTTGCCCAAGTGGAGGACTTGTCAGCCACCTTGTAGAGTTCTTGAGGTATAATCTAATGAACTTCCACCTCCTCTCCAATCATGATACTATGGATCATGATGGCCCGGTCTATAGTAACTTCAGACTGGTTGCTAGTAGGAATGATTGAGCGTTGAATGAACTCTAACCATCCCCTAGCCACTGGTTTGAGGTCATGCCTTCTTAGTTGAACCGGCTTGCCTCTTGAGTCAATTTTCCATTGAGCTCCTTCCTCACATATGTCTATGAGGACTTGGTCCAACCTTTGATCAAAGTTGTCCCTTCTTGTGTAGGGGCATGCGTTCTCTTCCATCATTGGCAACTTGAACGCCAGCCTTACATTTTCCGGACTGAAATCTAAGTGTTTCCCCCGAACCATAGTAAGCCAATGCTTTGGATTCGGGTTCACACTTTGATCATGGTTCCTAGTGATCCATGCGTTTGCATAGAACTTTTGAACCATTAGGATCCCGACTTGTTGAATGGGGTTGGTGAGAACTTCCCAACCTCTTCTTTGGATCTCAAGTCAGATCTCTGGATACTCATTCTTTTTTAGCTTTAAAGGAACCTCAGGGATCACTTTATTCTTAGCCACAACTTCATAGAAGTGGTCTTGATGGACCTTTGAGATGAGCTCCATCTCCCATAACTAAGAGGTGGAAGCAATTGCCTTCCCTTTCCTCTTTCTAGAGGTTTCTCTGGCCTTAGGTGCCATTAATGGTTATGGAAAAACAAAAAGCTATACTTTTTACCACACTAAACTTAAAATATTTGCTCGTCCCCGAGCAAAAGAAGAAATAAAAATAGTAGAAGAAGAAGAAAATGGGGAAGATGGGGGGTGAGGTGATTTCGGCCAAGGGTGAATTTAGGGTTGTGTTGTGTGAAAATGAAGAAGGAATGAGGGGTTTATATAGGAGTGGGGGGAGGGTGAATTTTCGGCCATTAGGGTTGGGTTTGGGAGCAAAATTAGTTTGAATTTGAAGGTAGGTGGGGTTTTTGGGGAAGAGAGGATGGATGTGAGTGGTGAAGAGGTGATGGGGAAGAAAGTCATGAAAAGGTGTGAAGAGGAGAGAAGAAGGGTAGGTGGGGGTCCTGTGGGGTCCACAGATCTTGAGAGAATTCTGTGGGGTCCACAGATCCTGAGGTGTCAAGGGTTTTTCATCCCTGCACCTTTTAGACGTGTAAAACGCCCTATACATGCAATCCTAGCGTTTAACGCCAGACTGCTGCCTGTTTCTGGCATTAAACGCCACTTCCATGCTCTGTTCTGGCGTTTAACGCCAGGTAGATGCTGGTTTCCGGCGTTAAACGCCAGCCTGGTGCCTGTTTCTGGCGTTAAACGCCAGACAGATGCTTGTTTCTGGCATTTAAACGCCAGACTGCTCTCCTCCAGGGTGTGCTATTTTTTTCTGCTATTTTTTCATTTTGTTTTTTATTTTTCAGTAGTTTTTGTGACTCCACATGATCATCAACTTAATAAAACACGAAATAACAATAGAAGATAAATAAATATAATTAGATAACATTGGGTTGCCTCCCAACAAGCGCTTCTTTAATGTCAATAGCTTGACAGTGAGCTCTCGTGGAGCCTCACAGATACTTAGAGCATTGTTGGAACTTCCCAACACCAAACTTAGAGTTTGAATGTGGGGGTTCAACACCAAACTTAGAGTTTGACTTTGGGGGCTTTGGTTGACTCTGTACTGAGAGAAGCTTTTCATGCTTCCTCTCAATGGTTACAGAAGGAGATCCTTGAGTTTTAAACACAAGGTTGTCCTCATTCAGTTGAAGGATCAATTCTCCTCTTTCCACATCAATCACAGCTCTTGCTGTGGCTAGGAAGGGTCTTCCAGGGATGATGGATTCATCCTCATCCTTCCCAGTGTCTAGGATTGTGAAATCAGCAGGGATGTAAAGGCCTTTAACCTTTACTAGCACAGCCTCTACTTGTCCATAAGCCTGTTTTCTTGAATTGTCTACCATTTCTAATGAAATTATGGCAGCTTACACCTCAAAGATTCCCAGTTTCTCTATTACAGAGAGTGGCATGAGGTTTATCCCTAACCTAAGGTCACATAGAGCCTTCTCAATGGTCATGGTGCCTATGGTACTAGGTATTAAGAACTTTCCAGGATCCTATTTCTTCTGAGGCAATGTCAGTTGATCCAGATCACTCAGTTCATTGATAAGCAAGAGAGGTTCATCTTCCCAAGTCTCATTACCAAATAATTTGGCATTCAGTTTCATGATTGCACCAAGGTACTTGGCAACTTGCTCTTCAGTGACATCTTCATTCTCTTCAGAAGAAGAATACTCATCAGAGCTCATGAATGGCATAAGGAGGTTCAACGAAATCTCTATGGTCTCTAGATGAGCCTCCGATTCCTTTGGTTCCTCAGAGGGAAACTCCTTGTTGATCACTGGACATCCCAGGAGGTCTTCCTCACTGGGATTCATGTCTTCTCCCTCCCTTGTAGGTTCGGCCATGATGGTTAAATCAATGGCCTTGCACTTTCTTTTTGGATTCTCTTCTGTATTGCTTGGGAGAGTACTAAGAGGAGTTTCAGTGACTCTTTTACTCAGCTGGCCCACTTGTGCCTCCAAATTTATAATGGAGGACCATATTTCATTTATGAAACTTAAAGTGGCCTTAGATAGATCAGAGACTATATTTGCTAAGCTAGATGGATTCTGCTCAGAATTCTCTGTCTGTTGCTGAGTGGATGATGGAAAAGGCTTGCTATTGCTAAACCTGTTTCTTCCACCATTATTAAAGCCTTGTTGAGGCTTCTTTTGATCCTTCCATGAGAAATTTAGATGATTCCTCCATGAGGGATTATAGGTGTTTCCATAGGGTTAACCCATGTAATTCACCTCTGCTATTGCAGGGTTCTTAGGATCATAAGCTTCTTCTTCTTCAGAAGATGCCTCTTTAGTACTGTTGGATGATTCCTTCAATTCATTCAGACTCTGAGAGATCATATTGACTTACTGAGTCAATATTTTATTTTGAGCCAATATGGCATTCAGAGTATCAATTTCAAGAACTCTCTTCCTCATAGGTGTCCCATTATTCACAGGATTCCTTTCAGAAGTGTACATGAACTGGTTATTTGCAACCATGTCAATGAGTTCTTGAGCTTCTGCAGGCATTTTCTTTAGGTGAATGGATCCACCTGCAAAATGGTCCAATGATATCTTTGATAACTCAGACAGACCAGCATAGAATATATCCAGGATGGTCCATTCTGAAAGCATGTCAGAAGGACACTTTTTGGTCAGTTCCTTGTATCTCTCCCAAGCTTCATAGAGGGATTCACCTTCCTTCTATTTGAAGGTTTGAACATCCACTCTAAGCTTACTAAGCTTTTGAGGAGGAAAGAACTTGGCTAAGAAAGCTGTGACCAGCATATCCCAAGAGTTCATGCTATCCTCAGGTTGAGAGTCCAACCATATTCTAGCTCTGTCTCTTACAGTAAACGGGAAAAGCATGAGCCTGTAGACCTCGGGATCAACCCCATTGGTCTTAACAGTATCACAGATCTGCAAGAATTCAGTTAAGAACTGAAATGGATCTTCAGATGAAAGTCCATAAAACTTGCAATTCTGTTGCATCAGAGAAACTAATTGAGGTTTCAGCTCAAAATTGTTTGCTCCAATGGCAGGGATTGAGATGCTTCTTCCATGTAAATTGGAATTTGGTGCAGTAAAGTCACCAAGCATCTTTCTTGCATTGTTATTATTTTCGGCCATGTGTCCTTCTTTTTCGAAAATTTCTGTCAGATTTTCTCCAGAGAGTTATGCTTTAGCTTCCCTTAGCTTCCTCTTCAGAGTCCTTTCAGGTTCAGGATCAGCCTCAACAAGAATGTTCTTATCCTTGTTCCTGCTCATATGAAAAAGAAGAAAACAGAAAAGAAAATATGGAATCCTCTATGCCACAGTATAGAGATTCCTTTGTGTGAGTAGAAGAAGATATGAATAGAAAATGGAGAATCCAAACACAAGGGTGAGGAGTAGGTTCAAATTCTTGGATGAAGAGGAGTGTTAGTAAATAAATAAATAAATAGGAGGTGAGGGAGAAGAATTTTCGAAAATTAGATAAAATAAAATAAAAGTATTTTTGTTTTTAAATTAAAATTAAAAATTAAAATTAAAAATTCGAAAATTAAGCAAGGAAAATTAAATCAAATTAAATTAAATTTAAAACAATTAGTTAATTCAAAAAGGAATTTTGAAAAAGATGAAGGTGATTTTTGAAAATTAGAGAGAGAGAATTAGTTAGGTAGTTTTGAAAAAGATATGATTGAAACAAAAAGATAGGATTGATTGAAAAAGATTTGAAAATCAATTTGAAAAGATATGATTGAAAATCATTCTGAAAGAGATTTGGATTGGAAATTAAAAAGATTTGATTTTGAAATAGATTTTGAAATTAGCAATCAAAAAGATATAATTGAAAAGATATGATTGAAAAGATATGATTTGAAATTTAATTTGAAAAAGATTTGAAAAGGAAATTAAAAAGATTTGATTTTTGAAATTAAAGTTGATTACTTGACTAACAAGAAACTAAAAGATATGATTTTAAAATTCAAAGATTGAACCTTTCTTAATAGGCAAGTAACAACAAAAATTTTTTTTGAATTAAAACATTAAATGTTGGCAATTAATTCAAAAATGTGAAATAGAAATAAGAAAAAGATTTTGAAAATAATTTTTGAATTTTTTCGAAAATCATAAAAGAAAATGAAAAAGATTTGATTTTTGAAAAAGATTTGAAAAAGATAGAATTTTTAAATTGAAAATTTGATTTGACTCATAAGAAACAACTAAATTTTAAAAAGTTTTGAAAAAGTCAACTCAAATTTTCGAAAATTTATGAGAGAATAAGGGAAAGATACTTTTTGATCTTTTTTTTTGAATTTTAATGATGAGAGAGAAAAACATCAAAAAGACTTAATGCATGGAAATTTTAGATCAAAACACATGATGCATGCAAGAACACTTTGAATGTCAAGATGAACACCAAGAACGCTTTGAAGATCAAGATGAACATGAAGACTTATTTTTGAAAAATTTTTTAGAAAAGAAAAACATGCAAGACACCAAACTTAGAAATTTTCAAACTTTAGACACTAACAAATTAAAAATGCATATAAAAAATAAGAAAAGACACAAAACAAGAAAATATGAAGATCAAACAAGAAGACTGGCCAAGAACAACTTGAAGATCATGAAGAACATATGATGAATTTTCGAAAATTCTTGAGAAAAACAAAAATATGTAAGACACCAAACTTAAAAGTTGACTCTAGACTCAAACAAGAAACACAAAAATATTTTTGATTTTATGATTTTATTAATTTTTTTGTTTTTTTCGAAAATTATTTTGGGAAGAATGAAAAAGAAGAAAAAAAAATTTTTTTTGTATTTTTTAAAAATAATAAATAAAATAGAAGGCTTGAAAATAAAATAAAATTACCTAATCTGAGCAACAAGGTGAACCGTCAGTTGTCCAAACTCGAACAATCACCGGCAACGGCGCCAAAAACTTGGTGCATGAAATCGTGATTGTTCATTCCTTGGTAACGGCGCTAAAAACTTAATATGCACGTTCATAATTTTAGTTCTCTTCACAATTTCGATACAACTAACCAGCAAGTGCACTGGGTCGTCCAAGTAATAAACCTTACGTGAGTAAGGGTCGATCCCACGGAGATTGTCGGCTTGAAGCAAGCTATGGTCACCTTGTAAATCTCAGTCAGGCGGATTCAAAAGGTTATAGAGTTTTAATAATTAAAAGATAAATAAAACATAAACTAGGATAGAGATACTTATGTAATTCATTGGTGAGAATTTCATATAAGCATATAGAGATGCTTTCGTTCCTCTGAACCTCTGCTTTCCTGCTGTCTTCATCCAATCATTCCTACTTCCTTCCACGGCATGCTTTATGTAGGGCATCACTGTTGTCAATGGCTACATCCCATCCTCTCTGTGAAAATGGTCCAATGCGCTGTCACTGCAAGGCTAATCATCTATCTGTTCTGGATCATACTGGAATAGGATTTATTATCCTTTTGTGTCTGTCACTATGTCCAGCACTCACGAGTTTGAAGCTCATCACAGCCATCCCTTCCCAGATCCTACTCGGAATACCACAGACAAGGTTTAGACTTTCCGGATCTCAAGAATGGCCATCTATGGGTTCTAACTTATACCACGAAGACTCTAATATCTCGGACTCGGTCCTCTGTATTAGATATCTAAGAGATACTCATTCTAGCTTGTTTGCATGTAGAACGGAAGTGTTTGTCAGGCACGCGTTCATTGGTGAGAATGATAATGAGCGTCACATAATCATCACATTTATCATGTTCTTGGGTGTGAATGGATATCTTAGAATAGGAATAAGCTTGAATTGAATAGAAAAACAAAAGTACTCTGCATTAATTCATGAGGAATAGCAGAGCTCCACACCTTAATCTATGGTGTGTAGAAACTCTACCGTTGAAAATACATAAGTGATGAAGGTCCAGGCATGGCCAAATGGCCAGCCCCCATAAAGGTCTAAGATAGCATAAAACTGATCAAAGTTCTGATCCAAAGATCTATATACAATAGTAAAAAGTCCTATTTATACTAAACTAGTTACTAGGGTTTACAGAAATGAGTAAATGATGCAGAAATCCACTTCTGGGGCCCACTTGGTGTGTGCTTGGACTGAGCATTGAGCTTTACACGTGTAGAGGCTTCTCTTGGAGTTGAACACTAGTTTGTAACCTGTTTCTGGCGTTTAACTCCACTTTGCAACCTATTTCTAGCGTTTAACTCAAGAATGCAGCATGGAACTGGCATTCAACACCATTTTGCGTTGTATAAACTCGAGCAAAGTATGGACTATTATATATTGCTGAAAAGCCCTGGATGTCTACTTTCCAACACGATTCAAAGCGTGCCATTTGGAATCTTGTAGCTCCAGAAAATCCACTTTGAGTGCAGGGAGGTCAGAATCCAACAGCATCTGCAGTCCTTCTTCAACCTTTGAATCTGATTTTTGCTCAGGTCCTTCAATTTCAGCCAGAAAATACCTGAAATCACAGAAAAATACACAAACTCATAGTAAAGTCCGGAAATGTGAATTTTAATTAAAAACTAATAAAAATATACTAAAAACTAACTAAATCATACTAAAAACTATGTAAAAACAATGCCAAAAAGCGTATAAATTATCCGCTCATCAATGCTCATGTGAAATCAAAACAATTGAATTACCATGTGCATTCAAATATATATATATATATATATATATATATATATATATATATATATATTATTTTTGGTATTTAATTAAGGGGATACAAAAATTCCCCAATTGCAAATTAAAAAGAATCAATGCACATGGGATAAAATTAAAGTTAATGCATGAGCTTGCAATACAAAGTGAGAAAATTTGGGCACATAGGTTAAGAAACTTTGAATTACAAAATATGTATGTTAGGTGAGATCTTAGACTAATCAAGGATTCACTTATTAGCTCACTTGGCCTTATACATATACCCTTACCTTTACCTTGGCCCCATTACAACCTTGAAAAAGACCTCATGATTTTTGTATGCCTATATTCTATAATTGTTGATTGGTTAGATGAAGAACAAAGTTATAGAAAGTAAGGATAAAAATAAGAATAGAGTGATTAACCCAATAAACACTGAGTGACTAGAGAGTAAACATAAAATCCAGTGAGGGTTCAATAGCTCATCACCATATATCTCTGCTTAAATTGTTAACTGTCTTGCAAGTTTGTAAAATATTTTTACCCATCTCAATTGTAAAAGTACTTTAACATTATCTAGGGTTTGGCTATGTATATATGATTCCTTGAGGATGTGAATTAATTTAACTACATGTAAGTTTTATATACAAGTGAATAACAATTAGAATTGCATGATTCATTTAGGTAGTTGCATTTAGGATAGATTGCATTGCTTGAAATTCCACCACTTTAACCTTACCTTACTCTTTATCTTGGACTTAGCATGAGGACATGCTATTGTTTAAGTGTGGGAAGGTTGATAAACCCATATTTTATTATATATATTCTGCTCAATTTAAGTGATTTATTCAACCCTTCACCCACTTATTCATGTAAATTGCATGGTTTCACTTTCCCTTCCTTATTATGTGATATATGTGAAATACATGTTTCCTATGCTTTAAAATTATTTATTTTAATTACCCTTTATTACCATTCGATGCCGTGATCTGTGTGTTGAGAAGTTTTAGATCTTCTAAGGTAGGAATGACTTAAATGATGGAAAGAAAACATACAAAAATGGAAAAAAAGCACAAAATGGAGTTTTTGAAGAAACTGGCAGCTACGCGAACACATGGACGACGTGGTCGCATGCCCAGCGCGAGAAGACAGTGACGCGAACGCGTGACTGACGCGGACGCGCGGCATGAGTAGAACACAGATGACGCGTACGCATGACCGAAGCGAACGCGTGACAAGGAAAACTCCAGATGACGCAACCGCATGACCCACGCGGACGCGTGACAGACGCCATGCACCAGAAATTACAGAAAACGCTCCCAGTGATTTCTGAAACCCTTTTTGGCCCAGATCCAATTCCAGAAGGCACAGATTAGAGGTTATAAAGTGGAGGAATGCATCCATTCAGGAAGAAGTCTTCAATTATTCACTTTTCATAGTTTAGATGTAGTTTTTAGAGAGAGAGGTTCTCTCCTCTCTCTTAGGTTTTTAGGATTAGGATTCCTCTTAAAGGATTTAGAATTTCAACTCTTCATCAGGTTCAATATTCCTTTTACTTTATATTTCTCTTTTACTTTCAGATGCTTTAATGCTCTCATTTAATTACTTATGTTGTCAATTTGGATTATGAACTCTTTATGTTTAAATTGATTTTCTCTTATTAATGCAATCGAGGTATTTCAGATCATTGATTCTTATTTAGCTTTTTATGTTATTGGCTTTAATTGATTAACTGGAAGCTCTTGAGTTATCAACTATCCGTGATTGGTTGTTATGTTGGCTAAATTGACTGGTATTCCACTAACTCTAGTCTTTCCTTAGGAGTTGGCTAGGACTTGGGAATCTAACTAATTAGTTCACTTGACTTTCCCTTGCTTTCATAAGGGTTAACTAAGTGGGATTAACTTCTATTCTCATAGGAGTAACTAGGATAGGACTTCCGAATTTTCATACCTTGCCAAGAGTTTATTTTATAGTTATTTATTTATTTTATTTGTCATTTAAATTACTTGTTCCTTACTTTCAAAACCACCAATTTACAAAACTCATAACCAATAATAAGAACACCTCCCTGCAGTTCCTTGAGAAGATGACCCGAGATTTAAATACTTCGGTTATCAATTTTAAAGGGGTTTGTTACTTGTGACAACCAAAACATTTGTACGAAAGGATTTTCTGTTGGTTTAGAAGCTATATCTACAATGCGATCATATTTTTATATTTCTTTACCGATAGAAAAACTGATCGTCACAAATCAAAACTCATGATGGTTGCATGTTCAAGGCTTAATAGCAAGGGTTGGTGTGGAACTAGATTGCTTGGGTTTAGGATGATGTTTGGTTGCTCAAGTGAGAATTCCAAGATTATGGCACCCGGATGGACTAATGATGATCAATTTGAAGATGGGTGTAGAAACAAGATATGGGATCCGAGAATACATGAGGATCCCTTTTGGGAGCCCTTAGCTTGTGTGGAACTCTATCAAGGCTTGGAGCTATCATTTTTGAAGAATGGAGCTTATTGGAGATTCAAGCATTAGTGGATGTTCCAAGATGAATTTAAGCACAAGCCACCTTGATGAGGAGCTCTCCATAAGTCCAACTTAAGGACAATAAATAAAAGTGATAGGTGGGAGACACCCCACCATGGTAAAATCTTTTCATTTTCTCTTTTGTAAATATTGGTGATTAGTTTAATTTCATGTTTTGATTGGTTAGTTGAGTTTAGATGGTAGTCTAGTATGTTAAATAAGGTTTTATGGTGTTTTGGTAGCTGTTTGGAGGTTTGAAATAATTGGTTTGGTGCATGATAAACCCCAATTTTGTGGTTTATCATGTGCTTAATTTGGGGGATTTTATCACTTTTTCCCACATTTATTCAATGAAATAGCATGGTTTTGCAATTCTCCATTGATTTGTGCTTAAATGGGAAAACATGCTTTTTAGGCCTTAAAATAGCTAAATTCAATTCACTTTAATTCTATTCGATGCCTTGATATGTTTGTTGAGTGATTTCAGGTTCATAAGGCAAGTATTGGATGGAAAAAGTGAGGAGAAAAGCATGCAAAGTAGGAGAACTCATGAAGAAATGAAGGAACCGCAAAGCTGTCAAGCCTGACCTCTTCGCACTCAATCGACCATAACTTGAGCTACAAAGGTCCAAATGAGGCGGTTTTAGTTGCGTTGGAAAGCTAACATCCGAGGCTTCAAATTGATATAAAATTTTCCATAGTTGCTCTTCGCGTTTAGGGACGCATACGCGTACTGTACTCGTACATGCCGATGGAGCAGCGTGATTCACTAAAGTGAAATCATCGCCAGCGATTTGTAGCTCATTTTGGGCCCAATCCAACTCATTTCTGATTGATGCCAGGGCATTTTGGCCAGTTTCACTAACCTTTTCTTTACTGTTTTAGGGTAGTTTCATGCATTTTCTTAGGAAATAAGCAAGTTTTGGGTAAATAATCACTTACATCTTGATTCAAGCAAACATTGTAAATTTTATATAATTTTATGAGAATTATGCATGAATTGAATGATAAAATGAATGATGCATGATCTCATGGGTTAGAACTTAGCTTTGATGCACTTTATTTGCTTGATTTCAGGACAAAGGAAGCAAGGAAGAGCCACGTTAGTCTAACTAACGTGACCACTAACGTGGAATGGGAGCTAGCTTGCAACGTTAATGAGAAAAGTGATCGCCAATAACGCTTTCGAAGCCATCATAGCCCACGTTAATTGCCACGTTAACTATATTAACGTGGTAGTTAACGTGGAAGAAAAGGGAGCTCCAGCGTTAGTGGTAAAAGTGAATACCACTAACGCTCCAAAATGGGCAATTGGCCACGTTAAGAGTCACGTTAACCTAGTTAACGTGAACTCTAACGTGGAAGGGGCAAACAATGCCAATGTTAGTGACACTCACCTTTGTCACTAACGTTGGACTAAGCCAACATTGCCCACGTTAGTGGTCACGTTAATACCACTAATGTGAAATGTAACGTGGAGCCAAGCATGATAAGCCAACATTAGTGACACTCACCTTTGTCACTAACGTTGGAGATGGCAATCTTCAACACGTTAAGAGTCACATTAACTAAGTCAACGTGAACTCTAACGTAGGAAGGTGAGGTGTTTGGAGCGTTAGTGACAAAGGTAAGTGTCACTAACGCTCTCGAGGCTAAGGCATGCCCACGTTAAGAGCCACGTTAGTTATACTAATGTGAACTCTAACGTGAAGAAAGGAGGGGCTAAGGGCAACGTTATTGGAAAAGGTAAACGCCAATAATGCTTGCGATGGACCAAGAGGCAACGTTAGTGGTCACGTTAGTACAACTAACGTTGAAGTTAACGTTAACCATCTTGGGCTAGGAATGTTAGTGCAAAAGGTGATTGTCAGTAACGTTCTCGAACCCACATTTTCACTTAAACGTTAACACCACTAACGTCCTAGCTAAAATCCATGCCTACTTCACACTTTCTCTACAAGTAAAGCTGAGCCCACTGAATCCTCCAAACTGCTTCAACTCAAGATCCAAAGGCCCATATCCAAGATTTGAAGAGCCAACTAGAAGAGCAGAAGAGTAGTATAAATAGGAGTAGTTTTGAACTAGAGAGAAGCCTTTGGATTGGGAGAACCACTCTCTGTATAATTTACTTTCTCTGCAACTTCTAGTTTTACTTCCAGAATGCATTCTCCATCTTTGTTTTCCATTCCCAGATCTATGAACAAGTAAACCCCTTTCATTGGGTTAGGGAGCTCTGTTGTAATTTGATGGATCAATAATAGTTTTCATTATTCTTCCTCTTTCTTTTCTCTTGATTTTACTAGAAAGCTTACAATCTTCATCCAATTGGGTAGTTGTCTTGGAAAAAAAGCTATTCATACTTGGATCTCTTCAGAACCTTGGAAGAAGAATGAAGAGATCATGCTAGAAATGCTTTCTCATGTTGGACCAAATTGGGGTTTGGATGGATATAGTGACATATAATCCTACCAAAACTTTGATTTGGAAATACATGTGGTATAATCAGTGACCATACTTCATCTCTTCTCATGAGCAATTGGTCCAAGGAATTGGCTATTGATCAAGATTTGAGAGATTTAATTACCAAGGAATTGGAATTCAATCACTTAAGATTGCCAAGGAGATCAATGAATGAATTGATTGAGGAAGAGATGAAAATGAACTTGATCTGGAGAATGCAACATCTCCTAAGCCCAATGAATCCCCCATTTCTGATCTTACCCATTCTCTTTACTTTCTGCCATTTAGTTTCATGCTAAATTCCCCATTTCCCATTTAAGATTCTGCAATTTACTTTCCGTCATTTATATTCAGCTCTTTATTTCCAGCATTTACATTTTCTGCCATTTACTTTCCCGCCATTTAATTTCCTGCAATTCTCAATTCAAATTCTGCTTAGCTCAACTAGAACATTCCTCCAATTAAAGTTGCTTGACCAATCAATCCCTGTGGGATTCGACCTCACTCTATTGTGAGTTTTTACTTGACAACAATTCGGTATACTTGCCGAGGGAAATCTGTTGAGAGACAAGTTTCTGTGCATCAAGTTTATGGCGCCGTTGTCGGGGATTGATTTTGCATCAACAATGATTAAATTGGTGGATAACTGGATTGAGCATTTTTTTCTTCTTTTGTTTGATTTAATTTCATTTGAGTAATTTACTTTCAGTCTTAGTTATTTCCTTCCCTTTACCCCTTACCCGTTTGTGGTGTTATCTGCATTTTTTTTACTTTTTAGTTTACTAACCCACTAACTTTTTGATATATTGCATCACTCACACTAACAGCATTTCTGCAGAGAATACTGTCTGCATCTATCTTTCTTACTTGTGACTTGTGGGTTGTATGACAGGTAGAAGAAGCAGGGCTTCAACTTCCTTTGATTCTAAACCTGAGAGGACCTTCCTTAGATTGAGGAGAGAAGCAAGAGGAAAGAGGGTCGTTAGTGCTGAGGAAGAGGAGGAGTATTTTGAACCAGACATGGATGAGAATATGGAAAACCACCATGAAGAAGAGGCTCACAACCATGGCAGAGAAGGCCCAGTGCATCATGTTGGGCAAGAGAGAAGAGTTCTGGGATCTTACATCAATCCAAACCCAGAAAACTATGGAGGTAGCATCCAAAAGCCAACCATACATGCCAACAACTTTGAACTAAAGCCACAGCTCATCACCCTTGTTCAGAACAACTGTTCATTCGGAGGAAGTGTTCAAGAAGATCCCAATCAACATCTAACCACCTTCCTGAGGATATGTGATACTGTAAAGTCTAATGGTGTTTATCCTGACACCTATAGACTGCTTCTATTCCCCTTCTCACTCAAGGACAAGGCATCAAAATGGCTGGAATCCTTCCCGAAGGAGAGTTTAACAACCTGGGAGGATGTGGTGAACAAATTCTTGGTGAGATTCTATCCTCCTCAAAGAATCAACAGGTTGAGAGCTGAGGTACAAACATTCAAGCAGCAATATGGTGAGACTCTATATGAAGCATGGGAGAGGTTTAAAGACTTGACAAGAAGGTGCCCACCAGATATGTTCAATGAATGGGTACAGCTACACATTTTCTATGAAGGTCTTTCCTATGAATCAAAGAAGGCATTAGACCACTCATTCGGGGGATCTCTGAACAAGAAGAAGACCATTGAAGAAGCCATAGATGTCATTGAGACTGTAGCCAAGAATGACTACTTCTATGCCTCTGAAAGAGGCAACACTAGAGGAGTAATGGAGCTAAACAACGTGGATGCACTGCTGGCCCAGAACAAGCTGATTGCCAAGCAGCTGGCTGACCTTACCAAGAAGATGGAGAGGAACCAAGTAGCAGCAATCACCACCTTATCAGCAGCTCAAGAAGGAGTAAATGCAGAGGCAGAGGGTGATTAGGAACAAGCCAACTACATTGGAAACTCACCCAGGCAGGCATATGATCCATACTCCAAGACTTACAATCCTGGTTAGAGGAACCACCCAAACTTTGGGTGGGGAAATCAACAAGACCAAGGCCAAGATCAGAGACGCCACAACCCCAACAACAATGCAGCTCACCAACATTCCACACAGAGATCATATTAGCACCCACCTAACAACACACCTCAACATCCATTCGAAAGCCAAAATGGCCCTTCTCATCCCTCCAATCTCAACTCACCATCATCGGAAGAAAGACTATCAAGGATTGAGACTCTACTTGAAGTCATATGTAAGGAAGTCCAGGACAGTAAAGTATTCCGAGAGGAAGTGCGGTCCAATATGCAGAATCAAGATGCTGCCATCAAGAAACTTAAGACACAAATTGGCTACCTATTCAAGCAAATTTCCAATCATAACCTATGCAGCAATACTGATCCAAACCCAAGAGAGGAGTGTCAGGCTATCACCCTCAGAAGTGGGAAGAAATTGAAGGAAATTCCCAAGAATTCACAAGAGAAGAACTCAAATGAAAAGGAAAAGGAGCGAGATGAAGTCCAAATTCCCATTCCCAGTTCACAGCAAAAAGGAGAAATACTGAAGCCAGACGTCCCAAAAGCTCCATACCTCAGCAATTAAAGAAGAAGGGGGACGACAACCAGTTCTTAAGATTTTTGGAAATTGATGAGCGGATAATTTATACGCTTTTTGGCATTATTTTTACATAATTTTTAGTATGATTTAGTTAGTTTTTAGTATATTTTTATTAGTTTTTAATTAAAAATCACATTTCTGGACTTTACTATGAGTTTGTGTGTTTTTCTGTGATTTCAAGTATTTTCTGGCTAAAATTGAGGGACTTGAGCAAAAATCAGATTCAGAGGTTGAAGAACAACTGCAGATGCTGTTGGATTCTGACCTCCCTGCACTCAAAGTAGATTTTCTGGAGCTATAGAACTCCAAATGATGCGCTCTCAATTGCATTGGAAAGTAGACAACCAGGTCCTTCCAGCAATATATAATAGTTTATACTTTACCCGAGTTTAGATGACGCAAGCTGGCATTCAACGCCAGTTCCATGCTGCATTCTGGAGTAAAACACCAGAAACAGGTTACAAAGTGGAGTTAAACGTCAGAAACAGGTTACAAACTGGCGTTCAACTCCAAGAGAAGCCTCTACACGTGTAAAGCTCAATGCTCATCCCAAGCACACACCAAGTGGGCCCCAGAAGTGGATTTCTGCATCATTTACTCATTTCTGTAAACCCTAGTAACTAGTTTAGTATAAATAGGACTTTTTACTATTGTATCTACATCTTTGGAACATCTTTAGTTTCATCTTTAGATCACGTTTGGGGGCTAGCCTCTCGGCCATGCCCGGACATTCATCACTTATGTATTTTCAACGATAGAGTTTCTACACACCATAGATTAAGGTGTGGAGCTCTGCTGTTCCTCATGAATTAACGCAAAGTACTATTGTTTTTCTATTCAATTCAAGCTTATTCCTATTCTATGATGTTCATTCGCACCCAAGAACATGATGAATGTGATGATTATGTGACGCTCATCATCATTCTCACTTATGAATGCGTGCCTGACAAACACTTCCGTTCTACATGCAAACAAGCTAGAATAAGTATCTCTTAGATATCTAATACAGAGGACCGAGTCCGAGATATTAGAATCTTCGTGGTATAAGTTAGAACCCATGGATGGCCATTCTTGAGATCCGGAAAGTCTACACCTTGTATGTGGTATTCCGAGTAGGATCTGGGAAGGGATGGCTGTGACGAGCTTCAAACTCGTGAGTGCTGGGCGTAGTGATAGACGCAAAATGATAGTAAATCCTATTCCAGTATGATCGAGAACCGATAGATGATTAGCCATGCAGTGACAGCGCATTGGACCATTTTCACAGAGAGGATGGGATGTAGCCATTGACAACAGTGATGCCCTACATAAAGCTTGTCATGGATGGGAGTAGAAATGATTGGATGAAGACAGTAGGAAAGCAGAGGTTCAGAGGAACGAAAGCATCTCTATATGCTTATCTGAAATTCTCACCAATTAATTACATAAGTATCTCTATCCTAGTTTATGTTTTATTTATCTTTTAATTATTAAAACTCTATTACCTTTTGAATCCGCCTGACTGAGATTTACAAGGTGACCATAGCTTGCTTCAAGCCAACAATCTCCGTGGGATCGACCCTTACTCACATAAGGTTTATTACTTGGACGACCTAGTGCACTTGCTGGTTAGTTGTATCAAAATTGTGAAGAGAACTAAAATTATGAACATGCGTATTAAGTTTTTAGCACCGTTACCAAACAATGAACAATCACGATTCGTGCACCAAGTTTTTGGCGCCGTTGCCGAGGATTGTTCGAGTTTGGACAACTGACGGTTCATCTTGTTGCTCAGATTAGGTAATCTTCTTTTTGTTTTATTTTTAAAAATTTTTCAAAAAAAAAAATCTTTCAAAAAATTTTTCCTTTATTTTCGAAAAAAAATAAAAATAAATCTTTCCAAAAATATATTTTTCTTCAGAATTTTTAAGAATGAATTCTAGTGTTTCAGATGATGCTTTTATCATCACAGGAGCTAGTTGATTCCCATCATTTTGGCTGTTGTATGTAATGTCCTGCTGAAGCTTGTTCTGCCCTGTCTAATCTCTTTAGACTGAAGCTTTAGACTAACATTGCTTGATTCCTGGAATTCTTATTAAAAAAATTTTTGAAATCCTTATTTTCTTTTTCAAAATAATTTTGTAAAAAATAAAAAAAAAGTTTATAAAATCATAAAATCAAAAATATTTTTTGTGTTTCTTGTTTGAGTCTAGAGTCAAGTTTGGTGTCATTTGCATCTTTTTAATTTTCTAAAAAAATTATTTTCGAAAATTTCATGCATTGCATTCTTCATGAGCTTCAAGTTGTTCTTGGCCAGTCTTCTTGTTTGATCTTCATATTTTCTTATTTTGTGTCTTTTCTTGTTTTTCAAATGCATTCTTGAAACATTAATGTCTAAAGAATAAAAATTTTTAAGTTTGGTGTCTTGCATGTTTTCTTTTCTTGAAAATTTTTCAAAAATAAGTTCTTGGTGTTCATCTTGACATTCAAAGTGTTCTTGGTGTTCATCTTGACATTCATAGTGTTCTTGCATGCATCACATGTTTTGATCCAAAATTTTCATGCATTGAGTCTTTTTGATGTTTTTCTCTTTCATCATTAAAAATTCAAAAAATAAAAAAAAAATATATCTTTCCCTTATTCTATCATAAAATTTAAAAAATATGGGTTAAATTTTTCAAAAATTTTTCAAAATTAGTTGTTTCTTATGAGTCAAATCAAATTTTCATTTTAAAAACTCTATCTTTTTCAAATCTTTTTCAAAAAAAACCAAATCTTTTTCATTTTTCTTTCATAATTTTCGAAAATTTCAAATTGATTTTCAAAAAATCTTTTTCTTATTTCTATTTCATACTTTTGAATTTAATACTAACAATTAATGTGATTGATTCTAAAATTTTAAGTTTGTTACTTGCCTAGTAAGAAAGGTTCAATCTTTAAACTCTAGACTCATATCTTTTTAGTTTCTTGTTAGTCAAGTAATCAACTTTAATTTCAAAATCAAATATTTTTAAATTTCTTTTTCAAATTTTTTTCAAAATAGGTTTCAATCACATCTTTTCAAAATCAATTTCAAAATCTTTTCTAACTTCTTTTCTAACCTCTTATCTTTTCAAAAATTGATTTTCAAATCTTTTTCAAACTAATCCTATCTTTTTGATTCAATCATATCTTTTTCAAAACTACCTAACTAATTCTCTCTCTAATTTTCAAAAATCACCTTCCTCCTTCTCAAAATTCCTTTTTTAATTAACTATTTCTTTTAAATTTTAATTTGATTTAATTTTATTTTCCTTTCTTAATTTTTGAATTAATTTTAAATTAAAACAAAAATATTTTTCTTTTCTTCTCAATTATTTTCGAAAATTATTCTCTCCCCCTCATCTCTTTCTAATTATTTTATTTACTAACACTTCTCTTTTTAAAAATTCAAACCCTCTCCCTCTTTCTGTGTTCGAATTTCTTATCTTCTTCTACTCACATAAAGGAATCTCTATACTGTGACATAGAGGATTCAATATTTTCTGTTTTCTTCTTTTTCATATGAGCAGGAACAAGGACAAGAACATTCTTGTTGAAGCTGATCCTGAACCTGAAATAACTCTAAGAGGAAGCTAAGGGAAGCTAAAGCACAACTCTCTGGAGAAAATCTGACAGAAATTTTCGAAAAAGAAGGAGACATGGCCGAAAATAATAACAATGCAAGGAAGATGCTTGGTGATTTTACTGCACCTAATTCCAATTTACATGGAAGAAGCATCTCAATCCCTGCCATTGGAGCAAACAATTTTGAGCTGAAACCTCAACTAGTTTCTCTGATGCAACAGAATTGCAAGTTTTATGGACTTCCATCCGAAGATCCTTTTCAGTTATTAACTGAATTCTTGCAAATCTGTGATACTGTTAAGACCAATGGGGTTGATCCCGAGGTCTATAGGCTTATGCTTTTCCTGTTTGCTGTAAGAGACAGAGCTAGAGTATGGTTGGACTCTCAACCTAAAGATAGCCTGAACTCTTGGGATAAGTTGGTCACGGCTTTCTTAGCCAAGTTCTTTCCTCCTCAAAAGCTTAGCAAGCTTAAAGTGGATGTTCAAACCTTTAGACAAAAAGAAGGTGAATCCCTCTATGAAGCTTGGGAGAGATACAAGGAACTGACCAAAAAGTGTCCTTCTGACATGCTTTCAGAATGGACCATCCTGGATATATTCTATGATGGTTTGTCTGAGCTATCAAAGATGTCATTGGACCATTCTACAGGTGGATCAATTCACCTAAAGAAAATGCCTACAGAAGCTCAAGAACTCATTGACATGGTTGCAAATAACCAGTTCATGTACACTTCTGAAAGGAATCCTGTGAATAATGGGACGCCTATGAGGAAGGGAGTTCTTGAAATTGATACTCTAAATTCCATATTGGCTCAGAATAAAATATTGACTCAGCAAGTCAATTTGATCTCTCAGAGTCTGAATGGATTGAAGGAATCATCCAACAATACTAAAGAGGCATCTTTTGAAGAAGAAGCTTGTGATCCTGAAAACCCTGCAATAGCAGAGGTGAATTACATGGGTGAACCCTATGGAAACACCTATAATCCCTCATGGAGGAATCATCCAAATTTCTCAAGGAAGGATCAACAAAAGCCTCAACAAGGCTTTAATAATGGTGGAAGAAACCGGTTTAGCAATAGCAAGCCTTTTCCATCATCCACTCAGCAACAGACAGAGAATTCTGAGCAGAATCCATCTAGCTTAGCAAATATAGTCTCTGATCTATCTAAGGCCACTTTAAGTTTCATGAATGAAACAAGGTCCTCCATTAGAAATTTGGAGGCACAAGTGGGCCAGCTGAGTAAAAGAGTCACTGAAATTCCTCCTAGTACTCTCCCAAGCAATACAAAAGAGAATCCAAAAAGAAAGTGCAAGGCCATTGATTTAACCATCATGGCCGAACCTACAAGGGAGGGAGAGGACGTGAATCCCAGTGAGGAAGACCTCCTAGGATGTCCAGTGATCAACAAGGAGTTTCCCTCTGAGGAACCAAAGGAATCTGAGGCTCATTTAGAGACCATAGAGATTCCATTGAACCTCCTTATGCCATTTATGAGCTCTGATGCGTATTCTTCTTCTGAAGAGAATGAAGATGTCACTGAAGAGTAAAGTGCTAAGTACCTTGGTGCAATCATGAAGCTAAATGTCAAATTATTTGGTAATGAGACTTGGGAAGATGAACCTCCCTTGCTCATCAATGAACTGAGTGTTCTGGATCAACTGACATTGCCTCAGAAGAAATAGGATCCTGGAAAGTTCTTAATACCTTGTACCATAGGCACCATGACCTTTGAGAAGGTTCTATATGACCTTGGGTTAAGGATAAACCTCATGCCACTCTCTGTAATGGAGAAACTGGGAATCTTTGAGGTGCAAGCTGCCAGAATCTCATTAGAGATGGTAGACAACTCAAGAAAACAGGCTTATGGACAAGTAGAGGACGTGCTAGTAAAGGTTAAAGGCCTTTACATCCCTACTGATTTCATAATCCTAGACACTGGGAAGGATGAGGATGAATCCATCATCCTTGGAAGACCCTTCCTAGCCACAGCAAGAGCTGTAATTGATGTGGAAAAAGGAGAATTGATCCTTCAACTGAATGAGGACAACCTTGTGTTTAAAACTCAAGGATCTCCTTCTGTAACCATGGAAAGGAAGTATGAAGAGCTTTTCTCACTGCAGAGTCAACCAAAGCCCCCACAGTCAAACTCTAAGTTTGGTGTTGAACCCCCATATTCAAACTCTAAGTTTGGTGTTGGAAGATTCCAACAATGCTTTGAACATCTGTGAGGCTCCATGAGGCTCACTGTCAAGCTATTGACATTAAAGAAGCGCTTGTTGAGAGGCAACCCAATGTTATCTAATTATATTTATTTATTTTCTATTGTTATTTCATGTTTTATTAGGTTGATGAACATGTGGAGTCACAAAAACTACTGAAAAATAAAAAATAAAATGAAAAACAGCAAAAAAAAAGCACACCCTGGAGGAGAGCAGTCTGGCATTTAAACGCCAGAAACAAGCATCTGTCTGGCATTTAACGCTAGAAACAGGCACCAAGCTGGCACTGAACGCCAGAAACCAGCATCTACCTGGCGTTAAACGCCAGAACAGAGCATGGAAGTGGTGTTTAATGCCAGAAACAAGCAGCAGTCTGGCATTAAACGCCAGGATTGCATGTATAGGGCGTTTTACACGTCTAAAAGGTGCAGGGATGAAAAACCCTTGACACCTCAGGATCTGTGCATCCCACAGGATCACCACAGGATCTGTGGACCCTACAGGATTTCCTTAGAATCTATGGACCCCACAGGACCCCCACCTACCCTTCTTCTCTCCTTTTCACACCTTTTCATGACTCTCTTCCCCAAATACCCTTCACCAATCAACTCAATCACTCTTCTCCATCACCTCTTCACCACTCACATCCATCCTCTCTTCCCTAAAACCCAACCCTAATGGCTGAAACTTCACCCTCCCCCCACTCCTATATAAATCCCTTATTCCTTCTTCATTTTCACACAACACAACCCTAAATTCACCCTTGGCCGAAAACACCTCACCCTCCATCTCCTCCATTTTCTTCTTCTTCTACTATTTTTCTTTCTTCTTTTGCTCGGGGACGAGCAAACATTTTAAGTTTGGTGTGGTAAAAGCATAGCTTTTTATTTTTCCATAACCATTAATAGCACCTAAGGCCAGAGAAACCTCTAGAAAGAGGAAAGAGAAGGCAATTGCTTCCACCTCTGAGCCATGAGAGATGGAGAGATTCATCTCAAAGGTCCATCAAGACCACTTCTATGAAGTTGTGGCCAAGAAGAAAGTGATCCCTGAGGTTCCTTTCAAGCTCAAGAAGAATGAGTATCCGGAGATCCGACTTGAAATCCAAAGAAGAGGTTGGGAAGTTCCCACTAACCCCATTCAACAAGTCGGGATCCTAATGGTTTAAGAGTTCTATGCAAACGCATGGATCACTAGGAACCATGATCAAAGTGTGAACCCGAATCCAAAGCATTGGTTTACCATGGTTCGAGGGAAATACTTAGATTTCAGTCCGGAAAATGTAAGGCTGGCGTTCAACTTGCCAATGATGGAAGAGAACGCACGCCCCTACACAAGAAGGGTCAACTTTGATCAAAGGTTGGACCAAGTCCTCATAGACATATGTGAGGAAGGAGCTCAATGGAAAATTGACTCAAGAGGCAAGCCGGTTCAATTAAGAAGGCATGACCTCAAACCAGTGGCTGGGGATGGCTAGAGTTCATTCAACGCTCAATCATTCCTACTAGTAACCGGTCTGAAGTTACTATGGACCGGGCCATCATGATCCATAGTATCATGATTGGAGAAGAGGTGGAAGTTCATGAGATTATACCTCAAGAACTCTACAAGGTGGTTGACAAGTCCTCCACTTGGGCACGGTTAGCCTTTTCTCACCTCATATGCCACCTCTGCAATTCGGCTGGAATTGACATAGAGGGAGACATCCTCATTGAAGAGGACAAGCCCATCACTAAGAAAAGGATGGAGCAAATAAGAGATCATGGACCTCAACATGAGCATGAGGAAATTCCTCACCATGAAATCCCTGAGATGCCTAAGGGGATGCACTTTCCTCCACAGAATTATTGGGAACAAATCAACACTTTCCTAGGAGAATTAAGTTCTAACATGGGACAACTAAGGGTGGATCATCAAGAGCACTCCATCATCCTCCATGAAATTAGAGAAGATCAAAGAGCTATGAGGGAGGAGCAAGAAAGACAAGGAAGAGACATAGAGGAGCTCAAGAGCACCATTGGTTCTTCAATAAGAGGAAGACGCCACCCTCACTAAGGTGGACTAATTCCTTAATCTCCTTGTTTATTTATTTTCCTGTTTTTCGATTTCTGAGCTTTATGTTTATTTATATTTGTGTCTTATTACATGATCATTAGTGTTTAAGTGTCTATGCCTTAAAGTTATGAATATGAATCCATCACCTCTCTTGAATGAAAAATGTTCTAAAAACAAAAGAACAAGAAGTACATGGTTTCGAATTCATCCTTGAAACTAGTTTAATTATTTTGATGTGGTGACAATACTTTTTGTTTTCTGAATGAATGCTTAAACAGTGCATATGTCTTTTGAAGTTGTTGTTTATGAATGTTAAATATGTTGGCTCTTGAAAGAATGATGAAAAGGAGACATGTTATTTGATAATCTGAAAAATCATAAAAATGATTCTTGAAGCAAGAAAAAGCAGTGAATACAAAAGCTTGCAGAAAAAAAAATAGCAAAAAAAAAGAAAGAAAAAGAAAAAGCAAGCAGAAAAAGCCAAAAGCTCTTTAAACCAAAAGGCAAGAGCAAAAAGCCAATAACCCTTAAAACCAAAAGGCAAGGGTAATAAAAAGGATCCAAGGCTTTGAGAATCAGTGGATATGAGGGCCTAAAGGAATAAAATCCTGGCCTAAGCGGCTAAACCAAGCTGTCCCTAACCATGTGCTTGTGGCGTGAAGGTGTCAAGTGAAAACTTGAGACTGAGCGGTTAAAGTCAAGGTCCAAAGCAAAAAACAGAGTGTGCTTAAAAACCCTGGACACCTCTAATTGGGGACTTTAGCAAAGCTGAGTCACAATCTGAAAAGGTTTACCCAGTTATGTGTCTGTGGCATTTATGTATCCGGTGGTAATACTGGAAAACAAAGTTCTTAGGGCCACGACCAAGACTCATAAAGTAGCTGTGTTCAAGAATCAACATACTGAACTAGGAGAATCAATAACACTATCTGTATTCTAAGTTCCTATAGATGCCAATCATTCTGAACCTCAATGGATAAAGTGAGATGCCAAAACTATTCAAGAGGCAAAAAGCTACAAGTCACGCTCATCTGATTGGAGCTAAGTTTCATTGATATTTTGGAATTTATAGTATATTCTCTTCTTTTTATCCTATTTGATTTTCAGTTTCTTGGGGACAAGCAACAATTTAAGTTTGGTGTTGTGAAGAGCGGACAATTTATACGCTTTTTGGCATTGTTTTTACATAGTTTTTAGTATGATTTAGTTAGTTTTTAGTATATTTTTATTATTTTTTAATTAAAAATCACATTTCTGGACTTTACTACGAGTTTTTGTGTTTTTTTGTGATTTTAGGTAATTTCGGGCTGAAATTGAGGGACTTGAGCAAAAATCAGATTCAGAGGTTGAAGAAGAACTGCAGATGCTGTTGGATTCTGACCTCCCTGCACTCAAAGTAGATTTTCTGGAGCTACAAAACTTCAAATGGCGCACTCTCAATTGCGTTGGAAAGTAGACATCCAGGGCTTTCCAGAAATATATAATAGTCCATACTTTTCCTGAGTTTAGACAACTCAAACTGGCGTTCAACGCCAGTCCCATGCTGCATTCTGGAGTAAAACGCCAGAAACAGGTTGCAAAGTGTAGTTAAACGCCAGAAATAGGTTACAAACTGGCGTTCAACTCCAGGAGAAGCCTCTACACATGTAAATCTCAATGCTCAGCCCAAACACACACCAAGTAGGCCCCAGAAGTGGATTTCTGCATCATTTACTCATTTCTGTAAACCCTAGTAACTAGTTTAGTATAAATAGGACTTTCTACTATTGTATTTACATCTTTAGAACATCTTTAGTTTCATCTTTAGATCATGTTTGGGGGCTGGCCTCTCGGTCATGCCTGGACCTTCATCACTTATGTATTTTCAACGGTAGAGTTTCTACACACCATAGATTAAGGTGTGGAGCTCTGCTGTTCCTCATGAATTAATGCAAAGTACTATTGTTTTTCTATTCAATTCAAGCTTATTCCTATTCTAAGATGTTCATTCGCACCCAAGAACATGATGAATGTGATGATTATGTGACGCTCATCATCATTCTCACTTATGAACGCGTGCCTGACAAACACTTCCGTTCTACATGCAAACAAGCTAGAATGAGTATCTCTTAGATATCTAATACAGAGGACCGAGTCTGAGATATTAGAATCTTCGTGGTATAAGTTAGAACCCATGGATGGCCATTCTTGAGATCCAAAAAGTCTAAACCTTGTATGTGGTATTCCGAGTAGGTTCTGGGAAGGGATGGCTGTGACGAGCTTCAAACTCGCGAGTGCTGGGCGTTGTGACAGACGCAAAAGGATAGTAAATCCTATTCCAGTATGATCGAGAACCGACAGATGATTAGCCATGCAGTGACAGCGCATTGGACCATTTTCACAGAGAGGATGGGATGTAGCCATTGACAACGGTGATGCCCTACAAAAGCTTGCCATGGAAGGGAGTAGGAATGATTGGATGAAGACAGTAGGAAAGCAGAGGTTCAGAGGAACGAAAGCATCTCTATATGCTTATCTGAAATTCTCACCAATGAATTACATAAGTATCTCTATCCTAGTTTATGTTTTATTTATCTTTTAATTATTAAAACTCTATAACCTTTTGAATCCGCCTGACTGAGATTTACAAGGTGACCATAGCTTGCTTCAAGCCGACAATCTCCGTGGGATCGACCCTTACTCACGTAAGGTTTATTACTTGGACGACCCAGTGCACTTGCTGGTTAGTTGTATCGAAATTGTGAAGAGAACTAAAATTATGAACGTGCGTATTAAGTTTTTAGCGCCGTTACCAAGGAATGAACAATCACGATTTTGTACACCAGAAATCTTCAAGAAACTACAAATCAACATACCCTTTGCTGAAACAATAGAGCAAATGCCGCTCTATGCCAAGTTTTTAAAGGAATTAATGACTAAGAAGAGAAGCTGGAAGAGCAATGAGACAGTGATACTAACCGAAGAATGTAGTGCCATCATTCAGCACAAACTACCCCAGAAATTGAAGGACCCTGGGAGTTTCCCTATCCCTTGCATTATAGGGGAAATCACAGTGGAAAAGGCTCTGTGTGACTTAGGAGCCAGCATAAATCTGATGACAGTAGCTATGATGAGAAAAATGAGGATTGAGGAGGCTAAGCCAACAAAAATGGCCCTACAACTGGCAGACCGATCATTCAAGTTTCCTCATGGCATAGTAGAAGATTTGCTGGTAAAGGGAGGAGATTTCATCTTTCCAGCAGACTTTGTAGTGCTGGACATGCAGGAGAAAGCCAAAGCCTCCATCATCTTGGGTAGACCTTTCTTGGCCACTGCTGGAGCTGTCATTGACGTTCAAAAAGGTGAACTCACCCTGAGATTACACAATAAAAAGATGACATTCAATGTGTTCAAGGCTATGAGTTACCCACCAGAACCATTGGGAGAATGTATGAGGTTGGATTCACTAGAAGATGCAGTACAGGAGATTTTTGAAGAAGAAGAACTTGAAGGGTTAACAGAGGAGGAATCAACATCTAGCGAAGAGGCTGCAACAACAGAGATTCATATACAGGGTGCACCTAAGGAAGAGAATAAAAAGATGGAAGCACCCAAACTTGAACTCAAAGCTCTGCCACCCACTCTCAAATATGCATACTTAAGAGAGAGTGAAAGTTACCCAGTGATCATAAACTCATCCCTCAGCCGAGATCAAGAGGAGGAATTACTCCAAGTATTACGAAAGCATAAGGATGCCATTGGATGGACCCTCGCTGACCTGAAAGGAATCAATTCGGCCATTTGCATGCATAAGATACTGTTGGAAGATGATGCCAAACCATCCATTCAACCCCAAAGGAGGCTGAATCCAGTCATGAAGGAAGTGGTACAGAAAGAAGTTATGAAGTTATGGCTGGGAAGGGTAATCTACCCGATCTCCGACAGCCCATGGGTTAGCCCCGTGCAAGTTGTCCCAAAAAAGGGAGGAATCACTGTAGTCCCCAATGAGAAGAACGAACTAATCCCTACAAGGACCATCACAGGATGGCGGATGTGCATAGACTACAGAAAACTCAATGAAGCTACAAGAAAAGATCATTTCCCCCTTCCTTTCATGGATCAGATGCTGGAAAGACTTGCAGGATACGCATATTACTGTTTTCTCGATAGTTATTCAGGATATAACCAAATAGTGGTTGATCCAAGAGACCAAGAGAAAACTTCATTCACTTGCCCATATGGAGTGTTTGCCTACAGGCGCATGCCATTTGGGCTATGTAATGCACCTGCAACCTTCCAGCGCTGCATGCTCTCCATTTTCTCAGATATGATAGAAAAATTCATTGAAGTCTTTATGGATGACTTTTTGGTATTCGGAGATTCCTTTACTAATTGCCTAAATCACTTGGCCCTGGTATTAAAAAGATGTCAAGAGACCAACTTGGTCTTGAACTGGGAGAAATGTCACTTTATAATGACAGGGGGAATAGTTCTTGGCCATAAGGTTTCTAACCAAGGCATTGAGGTAGATAGAGCTAAGGTGGAACTCATTGAAAAATTACCCCCACCAAGTGATGTCAAGGCAATTAGGAGCTTTTTAGGGCATGCCGGCTTTTACAGAAGGTTTATTAAATATTTTTCAGAGATAGCCAAGCCCTTAAGCAATCTCCTTGTATCTGATGCACCATTTGTCTTTGATGAAAAATGCATGCTAGCATTCGACAACTTGAAAAAGAGGCTATCCTCTGCCCCTATCATTTCCCTACCTGATTGGAACTTACCATTTGAACTGATGTGTGATGCATCTGATTTTGCAGTAGGGGCAGTGTTAGGGCAGAGGAAAGATAACTTAGTCCATGTGATATACTATGCCAGAAAAGTCCTCAATGACACTCAAAGAAATTACACCACCACTAAAAAGGAGTTGCTAGCAATAGTTTTTGCATTTGACAAGTTTAGATCATACCTCATTGGTGCCAAAGTGATTATTTTCACAGACCACACAGCACTTAAATACTTGTTTGCCAAGCAGGAGTCAAAACTAAGACTGATAAGGTGGATCTTATTGTTGAAGGAATTCAATATTGAGATTAGAGACAAGAAATGAGTGCAGAACAAGGTAGCCAATCACCTATCCAGGATCCCTCATGACAAAGGTGGAACACATGATACAAGTGTAAATGAATGTTTCCCAGATGAGCAGTTAATGACGGTTCACAAAGCACCCTTGTTTGCAAACATTGCCAATTTCAAGGCAACTGGGGCTTTACCTCCAGAGATCAACAAACATCAAAAGAGAAAGCTCATCAATGACACAAAGTATTTTGTTTGGGATGAACCATATCTCTTCAAGAAGTGTTCAGATGGAATCCTGAGAAGATGTGTTTCGGAAGAAGAGGGACAAGAGGTCTTGTGGAATTGCCACGGCTCGTGCTATGGAGGCCATTTTGGAGGGGATAGAACTGCAGCCAAGGTGTTACAAAGCGGATTCTTTTGGCCCACCCTTTTCAAGGATGCCAAAGAACTAGTAAAGAACTGCAATGAATGTCAAAGAGCTGGAAACATACCCAAAAGAAATGAGATGCCACAGAATTTTATCTTAGAACTGGAACTGTTTGATGTGTGGGGAATCGATTTCATGGGACCATTCCCAACCTCATATGCAAACAAGTATATCTTGGTAGCAGTGGATTACATTTCCCAACCTCAGAAAGAACATCTTTAGCCGGTTCGGAGTCCCCCGAGCACTCATCAGTGATGGAGGAAGCCATTTTTGTAACAGACCACTAGAAGCGCTCCTCCTACGATACAGGGTGAAACACAAGATTGCCACACCTTACCACCCCCAAACAAGTGGGCAAACTGAGATATCTAACAGAAAGCTAAAAAGGATTTTGGAAAAGACTGTAGGAGCATCAAGAAAGGATTGGTCGAAGAAGCTGGATAATGCTCTTTGGGCATACAGAACGGCATTCAAAACACCAATTGGGATGTCCCCATATCAACTGGTGTATGGAAAAGCTTGTCATTTACCATTGGAGCTGGAACACAAAGCCCTCTGGGCTCTCAAGCTACTAAATTTTGATAGCGTTGCTGCTGGTGAAAAGAGGGTCTTGCAGCTGCAGGAAATGGAGGAGTTTAGATCTCAAGCCTATGAAAATGCCAAGATTTATAAAGAAAGGGCAAAGAGAAGGCACGACCTCCATCTGGCACCCAGGAGCTTCGAAAAAGGACAGCAAGTGCTCCTTTACAATTCCAAATTAAGACTTTTCCCTGGGAAACTCAAATCAAGGTGGTCAGGACCCTTTCTTGTCACAAAGGTCTCGCCGTATGGACACATAGAAATCATGGAGGAAAGTTCAAAGAGGACGTTCACTGTGAACGGACAAAGGCTCAAGCACTACATGGGAAACATGGGAGGAAAGCCCCAAAATGAAATATCATCTCAACTGATGGAGAAATCGTCGAGCTAGCGACATTAAAAGAGCGCTTCGTTGGGAGGCAACCCAACCTAAGATAGTTTCCTTTTCATGATCATCTCAATAAAGGATATAAGCAGTTTCCCTCGTATTGTGAGGAGCCAAGTTTGGTGTTGCACACCAAACCAATCCAAGAGTGAATGTGTAATTCTAAGTTTGGTGTTCCACCATAGATTTTAGTTAGAATCACATTACACCTCTTCAATGGCAAGTTGCTAGCCCCAACTAATCAGGGAAACCGCTTAACAATAGTTTAGTTTCTATTTCATAGTTATTTTATCAATAAAAGCACATGAGGTTCTACATTAGGCAATGAACTAAGTTTGGTGTTCACACACCAAATTAAGTCCAGAAATTTACAAGCATACATGCGAGCTAACTATTCTTCAAGTGCTTGGAGAACAAGCAACTTCCAATAACTTTGCAGGAATTCAATCAACCTTCTAGAAAAACAGTGCACCACCATCTAAGGAGGCGAAGAAGGACGCAGAAGCTATGGATAATGACAACAAAGAGATAACCAGAAGGCACCACCAAAAGGTTGTATTACTACTTGATCCCATATGCTTGGAGATGTTAAAAAAATTGGAAGTCTGAATGTAACCCTGATTAATAGTTACTCTTTAGCTTAAATCACTAGAATTTAATATTTGCTTTCATTGCCTTTGTTATATGTGTGCTGGTCCAAGTAACCTGTCTTTATTTTCACCTTGCTTACTTGTATGCTTGTCCTTTTTGAATCAAATAAAAAGAGATGTTATGAAAGACCAGAGTGATGATCAATTGTAGAGTAGGTTCTTAAGCTTGTGGTGTAGTAATCACTTAGCTAAGTTGGTTCACCAACAAGGTAGGAAGGCAACTATCTGTCCTGAAGTCATATGCTTGAAACTCACCCCATGAGACTAGCTAAATAACAAGATCCTAATAAGAAAAAGGAAAAGAACAGTAAGAGTTGAAAAAGAAAGAAAAGTAATAAGAAATAAGGCTAGGCACCAAGGGCTTGAATCTTGAGGGATGTGTCTGTGGTGCTCTTGTACCAAGGATCTGCTTGGATGAATAAGTTCTTAGGAGTGCTTCATCACTTGGTAACTTGGGTTAACTAACCCGGGATTATCAACTGAAAATCCACTATCAAGAGCAACCTTGCTACAGAACATTTAGTAACCCAAAGAGGTGCTGGACACCAAGGCCTCAAGGAAAAAAAAATAACAAACCATGTGCCTGTGGTGTGCATCTATGGGGGAGAGAGACTTGAGGGAGCAAGTCCTTAGGGGTGTTTTAACACCTAGCACCTTGAACCAACTGGTTCGGGAGTGTTGGCTGAAAGCTTATTTTAAAGAGTCACCCCCTCACAGAGCACTTAGCCTAAGGATGCAATAAACCTTGAAAAGACAAAGGGATCAATAAATAAAAGTCTCAAAAGGTACAATCAAGTGAGTATTCCAGGGCATGATAAAGGTCTGAAAGCCAATAAAGGAATGAACCTAAGTTGCTATGCATGAAACCCCATAAAACCAAGGACATGACTTCCACAATAATGATTTATTCCTCTTGTCATTTCATTCATCATTCTCATGTTTCAGTACTTGCTTAGGGACAAGCAAGCTTTAAGTTTGGTGTTGTGATGCCAGGGCATTTCGGCCAGTTTCACTAACCTTTTCTTTACTGTTTTAGGGTAGTTTCATGTATTTTCTTAGGAAATAAGCAAGTTTTGGGTAAATAATCACTTACATCTTGATTCAAGCAAACATTGTGAATTTTATATGATTTTATGAGAATTATGCATGAATTGAATGATAAAATGAATGACGCATGATCTCATGGGTTAGAACCTAGCTTTGATGCACTTTATTTGCTTGATTTCAGGACAAAGGAAGCAAAGAAGAGCCACGTTAGTATTCACATTAGTCTAACTAATGTGACCACTAACGTAGAATGGGAGCTAGCTTGCAACGTTAATGAGAAAAGTGATCGCCAATAACGCTTTCGAAGCCATCATAGCCCACGTTAATTGCCATGTTAACTATATTAACGTGGTAGTTAACGTGGAAGAAAAGGGAGTTCCAGCGTTAGTGGTAAAAGTGAATACCACTAACGCTCCAAAATGGGCAATTGGCCACGTTAAGAGTCACATTAAGTTAGTTAACGTGAACTCTAACGTGGAAGGGGCAAACAATGCCAACGTTAGTGACACTCACCTTTGTCACTAACATTGGACTAAGCCAACATTGCCCACGTTAGTGGTCACGTTAAGACCACTAACGTGAAAAGTAATGTGGAGCCAAGCATGATAACCCAACGTTAGTGACACTCACCTTTGTCACTAACGTTAGAGATGGCAATCTTCAACACATTAAGAGTAACGTTAACTAAGTCAACGTGAACTCTAACGTGGGAAGGTGAAGCGTTTGGAGCGTTAGTGACAAAGGTAAGTGTCACTAACGCTCTTGAGGCTAAGTCATGCCCACGTTAAGAGCCACGTTAGTTATACTAACGTGAACTCTAACGTGAAGAAAGGAGGGGCTAAGGGCAACGTTATTAGAAAAGGTAAACGCCAATAACGCTTGCGATGGACCAAGAGGCAATGTTAGTGGTCACGTTAGTGCAACTAACATTGAAGTTAACGTTAACCACCTTGGGCTAGGAATGTTAGTGCAAAAGGTGATTGTCACTAACATTCTCGAACCCACATTTTCACTTAAACATTAACACCACTAACGTCCTAGCTAAAATCCATGCCTACTTCACACTTTCTCTACAGGTAAAGCTGAGCCCACTGAAGACTCAAAACTGCTTCAACTCAATATCCAAAGGCCCATATCCAAGATTTGAAGAGCCAACTAGAAGAGCAGAAGGGTAGTATAAATAGGAGTAGTTTTGAACTAGAGAGAAGCTTTTGGATTGGGAGAACCACTCTCTGTATAATTTTACTTTCTCTGCAACTTCTAGTTTTACTTTCAGAATGCATTTTCCATCTTTGTTTTCCATTCCCAGAGCTATGAACAACTAAACCCCTTTCATTGGGTTAGGGAGCTCTGTTGTAATTTGATGGATCAATAATAGTTTTCATTATTCTTCCTCTTTCTTTTCTCTTGATTTTACTAGAAAGCTTTCAATCTTCATCCAATTGGGTAGTTGTCTTGGAAAAGAAGCTATTTATACATGGATCTCTTCAAAACGTTGGAAGAGGAATGAAGAGATCATGCTAGAAATGCTTTCTCATGTTGGACCAAATTGGGGTTTGGATGGATATAGTGACATATAATCCTACCAAAACTTTGATTTGGAAATACATGTGGTATAATCAATGACCATACTTCATCTCTTCTCATGAGCAATTGGACCAAGGAATTGGCTATTGATCAAGATTTGAGAGATTGAATTACCAAGGAATTGGAATTCAATCACTTAAGATTGCCAAGGAGATCAATGAATGCATTGATTGAGGAAGAGATGAAAATGAACTTGATCCGGAGAATGCAACATCTCCTAAGCCCAATGAATCTCCCATTTCTGATCTTACCCATTCTCTTTACTTTCTGCCATTTACTTTCATGCTAAATTCCCCATTCCCCATTTAAGATTCTGCAATTTACTTTCCGTCATTTATATTCAGCTCTTTATTTCCAGCATTTACATTTTTTGCCATTTACTTTCCCGCCATTTAATTTCCTGCAATTCTCAAATCAAATTCTGCTTAGCTCAACTAGAACATTCCTCCAATTAAAGTTGCTTGACCAATCAATCCCTGTGGGATTCGACCTCACTCTATTGTGAGTTTTTACTTGACGATAATTCGGTATACTTGCCAAGGGAAATCTGTTGAGAGACAAGTTTCCGTGCATCACTGATGCTATTGAACCCAAGGATTGAAGGGGGAATGAACCAAGTAGTCATAGTTTGAGTTTTCATCATATTTTAGGTTAGAATTCTAGAGAGAGAAGCTCTCCCTTCTCTCTAGAATGTAGGGTAGTTTAGGTTTAATTTTCTTAGATCCACTTTCAATTCCTGTTTTGATTTAGTTTTCCCTTGTTAATTCCTTGATATTACACCTTTGTTCTTCTAGTTCTTGTTGTTAATTTCCTTTTCATACACTTTTATGTTCATACACTCTTGTTGGGTTTCTATTTTTCTTTCAATGCAACTTTATGATTCCATGTTTCTTTTATGTTGATCTTGATTGTTATTTTTGATTTCTTGTTTATGTTGGTTATGGATTTCCTTTAATTCTTGCATTTTATGATGTTTACTTTTCTTGCATACTAGGTGTTTGATAAAATGTTTCTTCTAGTTTCTGAGTAGTTTTCTTGACTCTTGGCCTAGGCTAAGGGAATTGAGTGACCTTGAGTCATTGGGTCTCATTGAATTGGTGATTTGAGAACCTTTGGTGATCAAATTGATACCCATTGACACTAACCCACTACTAATATAATTAGTAGATAGGTTGGGACTTATGGGTTGATGTGATCAAGCTTATTTGATATACTTCAAGTATAGAAGTAAACTTAATGAGCTTGGTTCCTCATAATTATCAATATTTGGTTTGTAGACAAGGATGGTGATCTCAGTTACCTAAGTCTAGCCAAGAGTTCTTTCCATTTCTTTTATTAGTTTTTGTTATTTTACTTTCTTGCCTTTATATTTTCTTGTCAATTATCAAAATCAAACCCCCTTGTATTTTCATAGCCAACAATTAAAGACTTTATTGCAATCCCTTGTGAGACGACCCAGAGTCTAAATACTTCGGTTAATTTTTATTGGGGTTTGTACATGTGACAACCAATATTTTTGATTGGGAGGATTGTTTATTGGTGTAGAACTATACTTGCAACGAGATTTCAATTGTGAAATTCTAAACCGTACAAGAATTCACTCATCAGTGCAAGAACTTGGAAAAATTTTGAAAAACAGAGCACCAACCAACGCGTACGCGTGACCTAAGTTTTTTTGACCACCCACGCGCACGCATCATTCAAGCGTACGCGTGGATTCAAAATTTCCACCTCCCAGCCAAAAGCCCGAGAGTTGCGCTTGCAGTGTGCGAGACTTCTGCCTGAGGCACAAGTCAACCCACGCGTACGCGTAGACTCTCTGATTTGCAATGCACGCGTACGCGTGACACACGCGTACGCATCGCTGCCATTTCACCACTCCACGCGCACGCATCCCTGCATGCGCACGCGTGGATCGCCTTGTTTCAACACTCTTCTTCTCTTCTCTCCTATCCATTTCTTTCCTTCTTCTTTTTTTTCTCTTTTCTTTCCACCCTTCACCCATTGTCCAATACTACCAAACACCATCTAACACCATTTCTTTTAGTTAGTTAGTTGGTTGTTTAGATAGTTACATTTCCATTTCATCTTCTATTTTTCATTATAAGTGTTGGATTATTGATTTTGTTTACTATATATTGCTGCTTATTATTAACTGAATACTATTTTAGCATAATTGTTTTTAATATTCATTGTTGGTTCATTATTGAGGTTATAATTTGTTACTTGGTTTTGAGTTCTTCATGCGTCACTTTGTGAGTACCAAGTACATGAGAATTGCCTTCAAGCGTCTTAACCCTTTTTGAATTGCATGATTTGACCACCATGTGATTTGAACCCTTTTCTTTGACTAGGCAATTTCTTGATGGATGTTGTGCATTTATCTTAATACATTGTGTTTCTTGTCATATGCATCCATATGTTTTTTGCTTGAATGCTTTCATGCTTCTCTATTGCTTGCTTGGTTGTTTTAACCTACGAGTTATGAGCATCTCAAGCACACTAGAATGAGTGAAGTGCATGCCTCTCTTGTGGCATAGTTTTTTATGCTAGTGTGTGTTCTATACCGCATGCATCTTAGAATTCACACACCTATTTTCCTTAATGTCACACTAATTCACTCACTCCATTCTAGTGATTTACCTCATTCCAACAATTTATGCTTCCTTGCTATTGTATTTACTTTTCTTACTATCCTGGCTTTTATTTTCAAGATGAGTTATTATGAGCAACAAAATAGAAGCGGGAGAAAGAACACGCAGCAACTGGTTGATCCACCAGCTGAAGGTGGCAATTCAGAAAGTCACCGTACCCCCTTGTTCATCTTTGGATGCACCGAGGACGGTGCAAACTTTTAAGTTTGGGGAGGTTGTCCGACCGAATCGACATTTTTGGGTGACAAATTTCTAATCCCAACACTTTTGCATTTCAGTTTTAGGTCTTTTAGGATTTTTAGTTGCATACATATATATAATAAGCTTAGTCAAAATAATAAAAATTTTCAAGTAATTTATCTATAGGGCATCCCAATTGATTTGAGTACAAATTTTTCATAGAACTTTCTTGAATTATATATTGTGGATCATGTTTTTGAGCTAAGAACACAAGCATGTAAGTTTTGAGCCTAATTGTGTGGTTACATCATATAACCACGTATTTTCCTTCTTGTGTGCATTCTTCTCTTTCTATGATTGTAATCTTTGATTTGTTTGATTCTTTATGTCCATTATTTTATGCATACATGCATTTATATGATTGAGGCCATCATTTTAATTAGCTCACTTATCCAAATAACCTATCTTTTGTCTTCCATTGTTAGCCAACTTTGAGCCTACAATTAACCCACATGTTCTTAATTTAGCACATTACAAGCCTTAAAGCGAAAAACAATAAATGTCCTTTATTTGGATCTTTGATTAGCTTAGGCTAGTGAGTGTGTACCATTCAAGCGTGGGAAACTTGGGACATTGGTTGAGAAAAAGGGTATTTTGAGCCTTTCATGGGAAATCTTGGGAATTGGGTGCATACTCATGTGTTAATCAAATGTAAAACCATATGCATTGAAACTTTTGTATATACTTTATTGCAAAAAAAATGAGAAAATAAAAAGAAAAAAAATATAGAAAAAGAAAAAAAAAGAAAAACAATAAAAAGGGGACAAAATCCCCCAAAGTGAAGTCCAATAACAATCAATGCATATGAGTTGTGATTAAGAAAAGAATGCATGAGTGTGTGAATAAGTGAAGAATGGGTAGTTAGGTTAGATTTGAAATTGTATAGGTTGTCATAGGTTAGGTGGAAAGTTTAAGTTAATCAAAGATTCAAATTCAAGTCCACTTAGCCATATACATCCTACCTTGACCCTAGCCCCATTACAACCTATGAAAAGACTTCATGATATGTGTATGCATGCATTGAATAATTGTTGATTATTAGATGAAAAACATATCTTGGAAAGCATGATTAGGGGAGAATTGAGTGAATCAATCCTATACACTTGAGTGACTAGAGCGAATACACATCCGGTGAGGGTTCGATTTCTCAATTACATGTTTTCACCATGATCATCCCTTTTCTTGCAAGTTTATAAAATCTTTAATAACTCAACTCAATTGTGGTTTGGCTTGGTTGTTAATACCTTTAGCCCTTGTGCATATATGCTTTCTTGGAATTTGAATTATTTTGACCAAGTAGTTGTATTCATTTAGATAGTTGCATATAGATAGGTTGCATATAGGTAGTTTACATTGAATAAATGATAGTACCCTTTATTCCTTCTTGGTTAAGCATGATGACATGCTTGGTTTAAGTGTGGGGAGATTTGATGTATCACTATTTCGTGGTATATTGTGTACTTAATTTGGGTGGATTTCATCCATTATTCCCACATTTATCCAATAAAATGACATGATTTCATGATTTCTTCCTAAATTGTTCTTAAGTGTAAAAACATGCTTTTTAGGCCTCAAAATAGCTAATTTTAATTCACCTTTGATTCCAATAGATGCCTTGATGTGTTTGTTAGTGACTTCAGGTTGATAAGGCTAGGAATGGATCAAAGGAATGATGAGAAAAGCATGCAAAGTGGAGAAATCATTGAGAATCAAGGATTTGGGATGCATTCATCAACGCACACGCGTTGAATTGAAGTCGCATGGCGACGCGTATGCGTACATGACGCGTACGCGTGGAACGTAAAATGTCAAGTGACGCGTATGCATGACCCACGCATACGCGTCGATGCTTGCACATGACTTCATTAAAGTGAAAACGATGGGGGCGAATACTAGGCTTCCCAGGCCCAAATCCAACTCAGTTTCTGAGCCTATTCTATGCAGAAATCAAGAGGAGTCAAGGGGGGAAGTCATAGTTTAGTTTTGATCATGCTTTAGTTAGTTTCTAGAGAGAGAAGCTCTCTCTTCTCTCTAGAATTAGGTTAGATGTAGATTAGGAATTCTTAGATCTAGGTTTAATTCATGCTTATATTTACTTTTCCTTTATAAATTCTTGTTCCTCTACCTTTCCTCTTTCTAGTTTTGTACTTTACTCCTTGTACTTGTTTACTTTGTTATTGATGCACTCTTGTTTCTTCTATTTTTCATTTTAATACAATTTATGATTTGTGTTCCTTTATTGTTGATTTGAGTTGTTGTTATTTATTTGCTATTAGTAGTTGTAGATATACTTTTCTTGCAATTTCATCTTGCTTTCCTTTTATGCCTTCCATGTGTTTGACAAAATGTTTGGTTGGGTTTTAGTGTAGATTTTTCTCCTCTTAGCTTTGGTTGAGTAATTGGAGACTCTTGAGTTATCAAACTCTCTTGTTGATTGATAATTGGAAGTTGCTAGTTGACTTGAATTTCACTAAAGCTAGTCTTTCACTATGATTTGACTAGGACTTGTGGACTCGAGTTGATTATATTCATTTGACTTTCGTTCATAGTTAGAGGTTAACTAAGTGGAGCAATGGAAAATTCTTGTCACAATTGAGGATGATAATGAGGATATGACTTCTAGTTCTCATTCCTTGCCAAGAGCATTTTTAGCTATTAGTTTAATTCTTACTATTGACTTTTCTTGTCCCTTATTCAAAACCTGTAAATACTTGTCCTATAACCAATAGCAAGAACACTTCCCTGCAATTCCTTTGAGAGACGACCCGAGGTTTGAATACTTCAATTATTTTTATTGGGGTTTGTTACTTGTTTTTCATACCCTGGGTGGAGCTGTCCGACTCGAGATGTTCTACTGACAAGTCGACCGACCTCTTCAGGTCAGGACAATCCGACCTCTTCTCAAAGAGCTCGGCCAAATCACCAGGAAAGCCCAAAAAGGGCCCAAATAGAGGAACACGACCCAAATCCAAAGGCAGCCCAAAGCCTACAGAAAGAAGGGCGGTTCCCTTGAAGATAAGCTGACCTCACCCAAAGATAAGATAAGATAAGATAACTAACTTATCTTATCTAAAAAGGTCACTCCACACCATTATAAATACACTGGAGCACCTAGGTATAACTCATACTCTGATTCTACTAAAAACCTGTTAATACCCTTGCTAACTTAAGCATCGAGTCCCTTGCAGGTACCCCCACCCTCCGGTGACAAAGGATAAGCTGCATCACCAGTCCAATAAGTCAGACGCAACCACTCCGGCCGCCACTCACCAGCTAGACACATCAGCTCCGACCAGTACAGAAGATCTCATCCGAGATCGACCTACAGTTTCAGGTAACCCTCAAAATATTGGCGCCGTTGCCGGGGAACCTAGAAGTCATCCCACCACCATGGCGGACGACCATGACGACAACCACAACTCAGATCTAGAGGATAGAACGCTGCACAAAAATACCGACACCACACCAAAAAATATCCCGCAACCTGATGGAGACAAAAACTCACCAAACCCGGGAGCTCTTGAGACACTCCAAGATCGTTTAAAGTAACTTGAGAAGGAAGCCCAACATCAGCGAGAAGCTGGAAAAGACCTACAAAGAGAGATAAGGCGACGTCGGGAATTGGAGGACAAAATCCTAAAACTCGAAGCCGATCTCAAAGCAAAAGCTACTCGATCCACTCATGAGGACAGCTTTTGCAAGGATCAGGATCCATTTACTAGGGAGATCATGAAACCAAAATTCCTAAGGACTTTAAACTCCCAGATATGACTTTATATGATGGCACGGCAGATCTCAGCCATCATCTTAGTAACTTCAGGAGTTGGATGTACCTCACCGACGCCTCCGACGTAGTCCCGACTACCTTAACCAAAATAGCGATTAAGTGGTTCGACAATGTACCCCCCGGGTCCATCTCAAGCTTCGACAACTTGGCCAAAAAGTTTCTAGCCAAATTCTCTACCCAGAAAAACAAAACCAAGCACGCCCCCAAGCCTATTAGGAATCAAACAAGGAGATCGGGAAAGTCTCCGCAGCTACATAGAAAGGTTCAACAAGGCATGTCTAGACATACAAAGTCTACCCACGAAAGCGGCCATCATGGGCGTCATCAATGGCTTGCAAGAAGGGCCTTTTAGCCACTTCATATCGAAAAGGCATCTTACATCTCTAAATGAGGTACAAGAACGAGCAGAGAAGTATATCAACATGGAGGAAAACTCTCAACTAGGAGAGACCTCAAAATCTGGATTCTCCTACTCTTCCCGAGATAAGGACAAAGAATCCAAGAAAAAAGATCAACTCGGGGAAAAGATCAAAAAATACCACAATTATACCCCTCTTCGGGTATCCCTTGTGGATGTCTACAGAGAAGTATACCATACTGAAAAGATACCTCCAGCTCGACCACTCAAAAGCAAAAAAGGAGGAAGAAACCGGGCTGAATATTGTGAATATCATCGAATCTATGGACATTCCACCAATGAATGTTTCGACCTAAAAAATATCATAGAAAAACTTGTAAGAGAGGAAAACTAGATCGGTATTTGGCGAGCCGAGCAGACGATCCCAGAAAAAGAAGAAGAGACGAAGATGTCGGACGGGCTGAACGACCACCTCGTACGCCCGAAAGACACGTCCACATGATACACGAAGGATTTGCAGGAGGAGGGATTTCCAAATATTCTCACAAAAGACATCTTAAAGAAGTATATCATGTCGAGGGAAGGGAGGAAACACCTGACATCCCCACAATTACTTTTACAAAAGAGGACGCATTCGGCATCATCTCAGGACACGATGATCCTATGGTCATCACTATCATATTGGCAAATACAAATCTCCACTGCACACTGATAGACCAAGAAGCTCCGCCGACATCTTGTTCAAAACTGCCTTCGACAAGCTCGGCCTGGCAGAAAAAGAACTCAACATATCCAGACAGTCTGTTCGGACTAGGAGACATCCCAGGGCAACCACTTGGATACATCTCACTACACACGACATTCAGAAAAGGAAACCAGTCAAGAACACTCAAGATAGACTACATCGTAGTCAATGTGAGTTCAGCCTACAATGCCTTAATAGGTCGGATAACATTAAATCAGCTCGACGCAGTAGTCTCGACTCCACATCTATGCATGAAGTTCCCAACAATAGAAGGGATAGCTACAATAAAAGCAGATCAGAAGACGGCACGCCGCTGCTATAATGAAAGTCTAAACTCAGAGGCAGAGGAGAAGAATTCCACACAATCGAACTTGGTAGAGTTCAGAGGTGGGAAGAACTCTGCCCACAACCCGAAGGTGAAGTAGAGAAAGTCCAGATCGGAGACATCCCGGACAAAACAACTAATATCGGTAGAATCCTAAAAGGAGATATAAAAGATTCACTCGTACAGTTCTTACGAGATAACTTCTACCTCTTCGCATGGAAGGCTGTAGACATGCCAAGTATAGACCCCAAATTAATGTGCCACAAGCTAGCAGTCTACCCAGGATCTTGGCCAGTACAACAGAGACGTAGAAAGCTCGGGCCAGAACGATCCCAAGTTGTGGAAGAGCAGGTACAAGCTCTACTAGAGGCAGGATTCATAAGAGAAGTCAAGTACCCGTAATAGCTAGCCAACGTCGTCTTGGTGAAAAAAGCAAATGGGAAGTGGCAGATGTGCACTGACTACACTGATCTCAACAAAGCCTGCCCAAAAGATCCTTATCTACTCCTAAGTATCAACGCTCTGGTAGATGCCTCCTCCGGATATAAATACCTCTCGTTTATGGACGCATATTCGATATACAATCAAATCCTGATGTATCCATCCGACCAAGAAAAAACTTCATTCTTAACCCCAAAAGCAAACTACTGCTACATCGTCATGCCTTTTGGTCTTAAAAATGTGGGAGCTACTTATCAGAGATTAATGAATAAGGTCTTTACGGATCACATCGGAAAAATCATGGAAGTCTATGTGGACGACATGTTAATAAAGACACAAAGTGAAGAGACACTATTGTTTGACCTGACCCAAGTATTCGACACTATAAGAAGGCATGGCATGCGACTCAATCCTGCAAAATGTACCTTCGCAGTAGAAGCTGCCAATTTCTTGGGTTTTATGCTCACACAAAAAGGAATCGAGGCAAATCTGGATAAATGACGGGCCATACTCGACATGAAGAGCCCGATTTGTATCAAAGAGGTACAACAACTCAACGGAAGATTGGCAGCCTTGTCCAGATTTATAGCTGGATCGGCAATAAGATCTCTCCCCTTCTACATCACTCTAAGGAAGGGAAAGAAGTTTGAATGGACCACGGAGTGCGAGCAAGCCTTCCAAGATTTCAAAAGATTCCTGGGACAACCACCCATCTTAACTCGGCCACGAAAGGGAGAACCACTCATATTGTACCTCGTGGTAGGAAGTCGGGCAGTAGCCTCAGCACTAGTTCGAGAAGATGACAGTGGGCAACAACCCGTATACTTCATCAATAAAGCATTACAAGGATCCGAGCTGAAGTACCAAAAAATAGAAAAATTTGCCTATGCTCTCATACTAACATCTCGATGACTTCGTCCATACTTCCAAGCTCACACCATTAGGGTTCAGACCAATCAGCCGATAAAAGGGATTTTCCAAGCTCACAATACATGGCCGACTTCATTGCAGAATTTACAGACACTCCAAAAATCCCAACAGAATGGAATCTCTACGTGGACGGTTCCTCAAATAAAATTGGAAGCGGCGCGGGCGTGATAATTGAAAGCGACCAAGGAACCCAAATCGAACTCTCCCTCAAATTTGGGTTCCCTGCCTCAAACAACCAAGCTGAATATGAAGCACTACTAGCTGGTTTGAAGCTAGCTAGGGAGGTTGAAGCCCAAAAGCTTGTTATCCTCAGCGATTCACAAGTAGTCACTTCACAAATAGCAGGGAGCTACCAAGCCAAAGATCCCACCATAAAAAAATAATTGGACAAAACCAGGGAATAGCTCGGACAACTCGGAGAATATGAGGTCCGTCACATACCCCGAGAACAGAACGCCCGAGCTGACGCACTCTCAAAACTAACCAGCACCAAACCAGGGGGCAACAATAGAAGCCTCATCCAAGAAATGCTTCAGAACCCATCAATCTCGGAAGAAGAAAAATTCCTAGCCATAACAGGTCAGGATGAAGGATGGATGACTTCCATAATTAACTACCTCAAAACAGAGACACTCCCCACAGATAAAAAGGAGGCAAAGATGTTAAAACGGGAGGCACAATACTACACTATCATAAACAATACTCTATACAAAAGAGGGATTTCAATATCATTGTTAAAGTGTGTGCCGACTTCCAACACAAAGGAAGTTCTAGAAGAAGTACACAGCGGCATCTGTGGCAATCATCTCGGAGCACAAGCACTTACCAAAAAGGTACTCCGGGCAGGATTTTATTGGCCAAAAGGAAGCCATAGAATTTGTAAAGACATGTCCACCATGTCAAAAACATGCCAACTTTCACATCGCCCTACCAGAGGAACTCATCAGCGTAACCTCACCTTGGCCATTCACAAAATGGGGACTCGACCTTCTCGGACCTTTCCCTCAGAGATCGGAACAAGTCAATTTCCTCATAGTAGGGATAGATTACTTCGCAAAGTGGATCGAGGCAGAACCCTTAGCTAACGCCACGGCTCAAAGAAGTCGAAAATTTCTATATAGAAACAATGTCACAAGATTCGGGGTTCCATTCTCCATCACCACAGACAATGGCACCCAATTCAAAGATGCAGGCTTCATAAAGTTGGTGGCCGACCTGAACATAAAACACCAATTCACTTCTGTAGAATATCCCGAGGCCAATGGACAAGCTGAAGCTGCCAATAAAGTCATATTGGCTGGGCTAAAATGGAGGTTACAAGAGGCAAAGGGAGCTTGGGCCGACGACCTCCCACAAGTCCTATGGGCGCATCGAACAACCCCATGTTCCACCACAAAGGAATCACCTTTCTAACTAGCCTATGGAATGGAGGCAATGATCCTAGTAGAGGTCAAAGAAGGGTCGCCCAGAGTGATTCACTATAGTGAAGAAGCCAACTCCCAACTTCAAAGGGAAGAACTCGACTGGTGCACGAAATTGTGATGTCCAGGCTCAAACTATTCCTGGCACGTGAGCAACTTGGTACGCGTAATCGTGATTACACATTCATAATTTGTCACAACTTCGATACAACTAACCAGTAAGTGCACTGGGTCGTCCAAGTAATACCTTACGTGAGTAAGGGTCGAATCCCACGGAGATTGTTGGTATGAAGCAAGCTATGGTCACCTTGTAAATCTCAGTCAGGTGGATATAAAACAGTTATGTGGTTTTCGAATATTAATTAATAAAAAGTAGAGATAGAGATACTTATGTAATTCATTGGTAGGAATTTCAGATAAGTGAATGGAGATGCTTTTCGTTCCTCTGAACCTCTGCTTTCCTGCTATCTTCATCCAATCAGTCTTACTCCTTTCCATGGCTGGCTTTATGTGATACATCACCACTGTCAATGGCTACATCCCCTCCTCTCAGTGAATAATATGCTCACGCACCCTGTCACGGCACGGCTATTCATCTGTCGGTTCTCGATCATGCTGGAATAGGATTCACCCTCCTTTTGCGTCTGTCACTAACGCCCAACAATCGCGAGTTTGAAGCTCGTCACAGTCATTCAATTATTGAATCCTACTCGGAATACCACAGACAAAGTTTAGACTTTCCGGATTCTCTTGAATGCCGCCATCATTCTAGCTTACGCCACGAAGATTCTGGTTAGGAGATCTAAGAGATATTCATTCTAGCTTATTTCATGTAGAACAGAAGTGTTTGTCAGGCACGCGTTCATAGGGGAGAAGGATGATGAGCGTCACACATAATCATCACCTTCATCACGTTCTTGGGTGCGAATGGATATCTTAGAAGCGAAATAAGATGAATTGAATAGAAAACAGAAGTACTTTGCATTAATCTTTGAGGAACAGCAGAGCTCCACACCTTAATCTATGGAGTGTAGAAACTCTACCGTTGAAAATACATAAGTGAATGGTCCAGGCATGGCCGAGATGGCCAGCCCCCTAAAACGTGATCAATAGTCTCCTAAGATGAACTATGGAATAAAACTGAGACCAAAGATGCCTAATATAATAGTAAAAGGTCCTATTTATAATAAACTAGCTACTAGGGTTTACATGAGTAAGTAATTGATGTATAAATCCACTTCCTGGGCCCACTTGGTGTGTGTTTGGGCTGAGCCTGAGTGTTGCACGTGTAGAGGTCCTTCTTGGAGTTGAACGCCAGCTTTTGTGCCAGTTTGGGTGTTCAACTCTGGTTTTGGCTCCTTTTCTGGCGCTGGACGCTAGATTTGGGAAGAAAGCTGGTGTTGAACGCCAGTTTACGTCATTTATTCTTGGCCAAAGTATGGACTATTATATATTTCTGAAAAGCCCTGGATGTCTACTTTCCAACGCAATTGGAAGCGCGCCATTTCAAGTTCTGTAGCTCCAGAAAATCCACTTTGAGTGCAGGGAGGTCAGAATCCAACAGCATCAGTAGTCCTTCTTCAACCTCTGAATCTGATTTCTACTCAAGTCCCTCAATTTCAGTCAGAAAATACCTGAAATCACAGAAAAACACACAAACTCATAGTAAAGTCTAGAAATGTGAATTTAACATAAAAACTAATGAAAACATCCCTAAAAGTAACTAGATCCTACTAAAAACATACTAAAAATAATGTCAAAAAGCGTATAAATTATCTGCTCATCAAACTCCCAACTTCAAAGGGAAGAACTCGACCTACTTCTGGAAATTCGAGAAAGAGCTCAGATTAGGGAAGAGGCACTAAAATGACGAATGGCTTCAGGATACAATCAAAGGGTAGTGCCACGAGGTTTTGCTGAAAATGACCTCATCCTAATCCAAAATGATATCGGAACAACTCGACCTGGAGAAGGAAAGCTGGCAGCAAACTGGAAAGGACCCTACCGAGTCATAGAGGTACTTGGAAAGGGTATTACAGACTGTCCGAACTCGAAGGGAGAAGAGCTCCCTAGGTCATGGAATGCCTGCAACGAGGTACTAAGCCAAGATCTAATAAAATCTTAGGATAAGGTGTACTCTTTTTCCTAAAAAGGTTTTGTAACGAGGTACTAAGCCAAGATCTATAAATTGCCCGACTTAGAGGGGTAAAACTCCCACGTGTATATATCTACATTTTCTTTTGAATAAAGTTTTTTATATTTTCTACAAAATTCTCAAGACGCATTAGTCTGAAATACTAAAAAATTCATCGCCCGATTACAAAGCTACGAGATCGGCAGAAAGTGAAGATCAAAGTCATTGTCCGGCCATAATAAAAGACCAAAGAAGATGAAAACCAAATTCATCAAAAGGTCGATCAAACAGCGATTAAACCTAATTTCGACAAAATCGGCAAAGATGAAAAAGCGACAAAATAGAATAATGCAAGAAGTTATCGAAAGTGATCCATAGAAGGGACCTGACGAGGTCTTAATAAAATGGGTTGCTAAAAATAATTTAAAAGACAGGACAACGTAAAGAAGTTGGACCAGTCGACCACAATAACCAAAGTTATAAAAAGTCAATCCCTGGAAAGAGGGCTGGCCAGCCCTAAAAAAGAGGATTACTATAAATAACTTAGAAGAGACCGACATGGTGAAGTCGGCCTCCCACAAATAAGTTAGAAAAAGTAATCCCTGAAAGAGACCTGACAGAGGCCCAATAAAGAGGATTACTAGAAATAACTTACAAGAGACCGACATGGTGAAGTCGGCCTCCCACAAAAAAGTTATAAAAAGTAATCCTTGAAAGAGACCTTAAAGAGGTCCAATAAAGAGGATTACTAGAAATAACTTAGAAGAGACCGACATGGTGAAGTCGGCCTCCCACAAACAAGTTATAAAAAGTAATCCCTGAAAGAGACCTGACAGAGGTCTAATAAAGAAGATTACTAGAAATAACTTAGAAGAGACCAACATGGTGAAGTCGGCCTCCCACAAACAAGTTATAAAAAGTAATCCCTGAAAGAGACCTGACAAAGGTCCAAGAAAGAGGATTACTAAAAATAACTCAGAAGGGACCGACATGATAAAGTTGGCCCAAAAAAATCACAAAGTTATAAAAGTAAATCCATAAAAAAGAGATCCGGCGAAGCCTGATTAAAAATGGATTACTAAAAATAACTCAAGCGAAAGTCGACCAACGAAAGCTACAGAGTAGATCGACACGAGAAGTCGAACCAACAAAAAGCGTGCGCTAAAAGGGACACAGCTTTGCCCAAAAAGCCACGGCTCCACGATAAGAATATCAAAATTGTTTAGACTAACTAAAAAGGGTTCTACCAGAACACTAAAAAGTTGCCAGACAAGTTAGCCCCACGGAGCATCTCACCCAAACAAGAGACAGACAAAACAGGATCTAATCAAAAAGAGGTTGGACAACAAAGTACCAACACTCTATAAACATCTCATAAAGGCCAAGGAAAGGTTAAAAGACCAAAGCCAGAAGTGCTTCGCCGAAAAGTACGAAGTTTTGAAAAAAGACACTACTTAAAAAGCGAAAAGCACGGCCTCAAAGACGGAGCTAAAAAGTCGCCCAAGCAAACTATAAAAGGTTCCCCATCGGAGCACTACCTAAAAAGTTGTTAGATTATGACTAAAAATCCCGAGCAGTGAAGGCAAACAAGTCGGAATAAGGCTCCAACACTTCCAAAAAAAAAAACCTAAGAAGGTACCAAGACAGATGAAAACAAACATGTTATGAAAAACATAAAGTTATAAGAATAACAAGCTCAAGAGGCTACCAAAACCAGCCCCAAAAGCTTGGAAACCATTTTGTTTTTCAAAATTAAGTTGCTAAACAAGCAACTAAGAAAGTGTCAAGGGCCAGCAACCACCATTTACAAAATAAAGAGTTCAAAAGCCCACAAGTCATTCTATTTACACAAATATTTAGAAATTTCATTTAAGATCTGAAGGCTTCTCAGCAGCATCAGCACGGGGTAAAGGAGGGCGAGTCTGAAGAGGCACTGCATCCATTGTCCCGTCATCCCTGTTTAAGATCTGGCAGTCAGGTTCTGATTCAGGATGACCAACCTCAAATGAAGGAGCTGAAGAAGTCGGCACAATAGAAGTCTTGACGCCAGGCACAGGAGGGGGTTCAACATCATCGTCATCAGGGTCGTCAGGGACAATCTTGCCATCCTTTACAACATTGTCCAGGCTGAAGAGAGTAAGGTCAAGCTCGGGTGCAAGAACTCGAACCTGCTCCTTCAGGTTCTCATAAGCAGCATTTATGCTGCCTACAAGGTGACCCTGGAGCTCGGCATAATCAGCCCGGGCAGACTCCAACTCCTCCCTGAGATGCATCACTTCCCTGTAGGTCGTGACGTAGCTATCCTTGTACCTGAATGCCGTGTCTTCAGCCAACCTCACAAAAGCCGCCAAGGCAACAGAACTAGCCTTTTCACCCTCCAACTCCTTCTCCAGCTTGGTCACTTTCACTTGGAGCTCCTCTTTCAAACCCTTCATCCGGTCGAACTCCCGTTTAGCCTCCTCCATAAAGGCTTTGGTAGCATGAAGAGGAAGATCTTGGGCAGTTCAGTATAATGCAGCTCCCATATCTGCCATCTTAATGCTGCTCCGGGTAATAAAGTCCAAATGGTGAAGGAGAGAGACATCGTTAGTAGGAAAGGTACCATAAGGACCAATCTGCTGATCGACAAACTCAACCGCGTCAAAGTCAGGGGCATCAAGGTTAAAAGGCTCAGTTGTCTTTTGTTTTTTGTTTAGAGGAGCGCCAGAAGTAGCAACAGAAGCTTGCGGAGGATCAACCAAACGAACCCGAGGAGTAGGGATCATCCTCCTCACCCCCGGTGAGCTCAGTACGGACGGCTTCGACTGAACCTGAGATGACCCCTCCCCGGCCGCCTTGGCCGAGACATTTTGAGCCGCTGTAGCCTTTCTCGTCTTTTTAAATGCCTTCATAGAGTCATTATTTTTTTCCATCTCTGAAAAATAGAAATCAACCACAGGAACATGTTACAGATTGGAAAAAGAAGAAATGAAAGTAAAAATAAAGATATACAAGATATACCAAGCTCAGTTCAGATAAGGGAGGGATCCCCCAGGAACTTCTTGGTATCAAGATGGGGAGGCTCCCCCCAATTATCCTCCAAGACATTCACAAAGGCCTGCTCGACCTCGTCCAACATCTCCCAAGCATACCGGGATACCACTACATTCCTCTGCCATTCTAAAGGAAAGTGGGGTTCGTTATTCTCGTCCAGAAAGAAACGCCGAACTCCTTCAACAGCCCGGAACTTAAAGAAGTAATTCTTAAAATCTCGGAAAGACTCATCGTACATAGAAAAAACCTTGTGCCCTTGGGCAGACCTAAAATAAATCCAAGAAGCCTTCTTCTTGGTAGTCCCAGGCTTGGTCAACACAAAAAGATACAAAAAGAGGGTTTGAGAAGGTTTAACAGCAAATTCTTGACAAACCAGCTGAAAAATCTTGATGAAACCCATGAATTCGGATGAAGCTGAGAGGGGGCTACGTTACAGGACCATAACAGGTCAGTTTCAAAGGAAGTAAAAGGAAGGGTGATGTTCATTTGGCTAAAAAAGAAGTCATATGCATAGAAAAAGGAACGCTCCCCCTGAGTCAGGACAGGGAAGCAAACTCTATCATCAGAATCAAGTGCACTAACTCGTAATTGTTCTACTGATCCCCACTGCTACAAATTCGGTGATGTTTTCTAAGAGCTATGCAAAATTCAGAATTGGCTAAAGAAACACACAGCAACACAAGGGAGTCCAACCAATCGGACATCCCCTCTGGAACCTTAGAAGACGCCTCTACAATATTTTTGCGAGAAGACATGGCCAACTAGTCCTACAAACAAGAAAGAAAGATAGATTACAGACTAAAAAACATCTCGGGTGAAGTCAAAACAACTCGGCCAGTATAATTCAAGACAGCACAAACAACAAAAGGAAACCCCAGGACCCACACCGAAGATCCAGGGGCATCCTTTGGAGGTAGTCATGGAACAAGGATTCAGGAAAACCTACAAGACTAACATCCCAACAAAACTCTCAGCAAAGACAAAGAAAAGCCCTTTCTCAAAAAGTAACATCCCAAGAAGAAAAGAAAGTCAAAATAAAGTCATCAAAAGAAGTAGCAAAGTAGCAATTCAATCAGAAAACCAAAAAACAAAATGCGCCAAGCAGAGGACGTCAAAGACGGAGCCTTTTTCTTTCAAAAGAAACAAATGAAGCTGTTACCCCAGAAAGCTACAACATTAAGAGGCAACAAAATGTGCAAAACCCAAAGAACCCTCAACCACCGGGAGAAACATGCATGCAAACACAAAATCAAAGCTTCACCAAAGAATCGAAGACAAAAGCGACGAAAAAAGTAAAAAAGAGGTTGAAAGTAAAACCAACCTGAAAAAGCAGAAAAGCTTCAAAGAAGTTGAAAATGGAAGATGGAATCCGGAGTCGCCCTTTCACAGCAAGGAAAGCACTAATAATCGCCAAGCAAACGTCGTAGGGAGAAACGTAAAAACTGCAAACTTCAGGCTAAAACAGAAAGAGAGAAAGAAAAGGGAAGTTACGGAGAAGAGAAACCGTTTTCCTGAGTGTGAAATTCAAAATAGAGAGGATAAGAGAAACGGGGCAATTAAAAACCAATTAATGAGGGTATTAAACCCTCGCACATTCTGAAGACCAGAGCGCTAATGTAAAGCGCGCGCTAGAAGAAACGAAAGAAGAAATGTTTCGCATTCAAAAAAGAAAACTCTACAAAGAAGAAGTCGACAGATGCTCGAGTTCAGCTTCACCAGAGAAGGATTGAAAGTCCTAAAACTAAGACTCGACCTCTAAGACCGAGCTCGCGCAGGGGCACTGTTCATACCCTGGGTCGAGCTGTCCAACCCGGGATGTTCTATTGACAAGTCGACCGACCTCTTCAGGTCAGGACAATCCGACCTCTTCTCAAAGAGCTCGGCCAAATCACCAAGAAAGCCCAAAAAGGGCCCAAATGGACGAACACGACCCAAATCCAAAGGCAGCCCAAAGCCTACAGAGAGAAGGGCGGTTCCCTTGAAGATAAGCTGACCTCACCCAAAGATAAGATAAGATAAGATAACTAACTTATCTTATCTAAAAAGGTCACTTCACACCATTATAAATACACTAGAGCACCCAGGTATAACTCATACTCTATTCTACTAAAAACCAGTTAATACCCTTGCTAACTTAAACATCGGAGTCCCTTGCAGGTACCCCCACCCTCCGGTGACAAAGGATCAGCTACATCACCAGTCCAATAAGTCGGATACAACCACTCTGGCCGCCACTCACCAGCCGGACATGTCAGCTCCAACCAGTACAGAAGATCTTGTCCGAGATCGACCTACAGTTTCAGGTAACCCTCAGAACACTTGTGATAACCAAATTTTTGCATGAGAGGATTGTTTGTTGGTTTAGAAACTATACTTGCAATGAGATTTCATTTGTAAAAATCTAAACCACACAAAAATCCATTCATCAAATTTTCTAACTATATGAGCTTGGGGTATTGAAATTCTGTATGGGTATAATATTATATGAATTTAGGTTGAATATATGTGAAATTATTGTCAAATTAGTGAAATTGGAACAAACTTATGGTGATTGAAGCTGGTTGAGTTGGTTTGGAGACCTTGAGGTTGTGGAGAAGAGATTTTGTGGTACCATATGGCTTAGGGAAGAATCGGCCAAGGTATGATTTTGGATTCTTGTAGTTAATCTATAATGTTACATGAAAACTTAGGCTAGTTGTCATAAGATAGGCTTGAATATTTTGAATGATTGGATTTGATAGAATTAATGTATATATAAATATGGGTGATGTTAATAATGATTGATGAGTATATGGGTGCAATAGGTAGAATTATATGTGAAATAGTTTGAATGAGTTGATATATTCAGGTGTTGGAATGATGATTGTATGAAAAAAAATGAGTATGTGATATTGTGTAGGAATGAATGGTGTTGATTTGGTTATGGTTTGGTTAGTTTTGGATTTGGAATTCTGAAAAACTTGAGGTTTTAAATCTTTGGTAAAAACTGAATTTTAGACCAACTTTGGTGGGCTATAACTTGGTTTCTGGACCCCCAAATCTTGTAAAACTTTTTTGAATAGAAGTTGGGTCTGAGAAGTTTATAACATTCGAATAACGGATGAAAAATGATTTTGAACGAAAAAGTTATACGCGTTTGAAGTTTGGGTTTAAAAATAGGATTTTGCAAAAGTTGCTGAAAACCAGAAATTCTAGTATTTGTGCCCATGCACACTATTGTGTGCACGCACAGACCAGAGCGTGTCTTGAGACTCGTGCGTACGCACGAGGGATGTGCGCATGCATACCCTAGAAAGTTTACAAGTTGTGTGTACGAACAAGCTAGGAAAGTCATTCTGGTGCATGCATATACACAGTATAATGCATACACACGAGTCCTGTTTTTCACATAAAACTTTATTTTTAACTGTTTAACCTTTCTGGTAAGCTTGTAAACCTCCGTGACCCCTGTTTAAGGTCTGATAGCTAGAGTAGGCTTAGGATGGAGAGAGAACCTATTGACAGAGTTAGATTGACATTGAGAAAGAGTTGTGAAGTGAATAATGGAACTAATAATCCATGAAAATGATGAATTGTGATTATATGAGTTATGGATAAGGGTGAAGATGGTGTTGATGAACTTTGATGATGTTATTAATGATTGATATTGATGATAAGAAAGATCCATTTGGTTTATGCATTTAAAATGATCTGAGACACAAATTTTTCTAGGTAGATGCAGTGGCTTGTCACCACTTGCTCCAGGTTGAGACTTAGAACACTTTTGATCCTTCGTCACAAGATGTGACCGAGCACTTTAACTCCCTGGATTCCCCTAATGAGGTCATAATTGATTGATGATATATATATATATATGCATAGACTCTTAGGGATGCGTGCACACAGGGACTGTCTAAGGTTCGCTACTGGAGATGTCGGGTTTGGCTGGATAACTGACAGATGAGACTCATTGGCCATAGAGAAGGTATGCATCATATGCATTTGTATGCTTTGTTTGAGTTTGCATTTGTTTTTACTTGTTTAGTTGCTTAACTGTAATTAACTACTATCTAATCTATCTATTGTAACTACTATCTATACCTATGCTTTTCATGTTTGTTTTGCCTGTGTTTGTTTTTGAGAGATCCCTCTGGCGGGTAGAGGAGGCGCTGAGGGTTGTTCCACTAGAGTTTGGAGGATTTTTGAGAAAGGAAATGAAGTGTTATACTATATTAGATCCCTTAGACATAGTCACCTTAATTCTGGTTTCAAGAAAACTTTAGAATACGATTATGGGTTGTTAGAGTTTTGGAATACCTCTGGCTTTTTGGGACATTATTTATTAATTATACAGGCACCTTTTCCATATTGAGGATCCCTGATTCTCATTCCGTACATATATTATTGTTTTTTAGATGCAGGATGCGAGGCACCTCGCTGAGCATACTGGAGGCTCTACTGAAGCGAAGATTTACTTTTGGGCTTTGTGTTTTATATCTTCTATATGTATATATGTATATAGGTTCTCCACTTTGTTTATATTTGTATTTTGTCCTTTCTAGTGGTTGACTTGGAGAAACAGGATTTTATTTCGTCTTTTGGAAATATTTTGGTGTTATATGTATATATAATTATACTCTGGCCGACCTTTGCTTTGCAGGTCGAGTTAAGAGCTTGATACTTGTATCTTTTTGGAACTCCATGTATATATTTGTACATTATCTTTACTATACGCTGTTATCTATCCTTTTTTATGCTTAAGCATTTCAATGCGACTTGTTTTATGTTTGTTTTGTTCAACCTTTTCTTCAAGGCACCGAGTTAAACTTCTGTTCATATATGCCTATGTATGCATTTCACTTTTAGAGGTTGTAATACCTCAGCATCTCTGGTTTACGAAATTAAGTGTAAAGTTCCATTTGGCAAGGTGTTACAGAAAAAATTAGAAATATTAGTTTGAAAATTTAAAGGTGAGATTTAGATTCAGCGGATTTTTTCGAGTGAAAAATATAATTTTCTGCAGAAAAATGCGTAAAAATGCGTACCGGTGATTTAGTTGGCAATATCAGCTTAAGTTCGTCCGGTACTACATATGAGGAAATAAAAGCTACAGAAATACTGAGAGAAAATGCTTAGATTAGAAAACTGGTAATATATTCTAAAGGTTTTGGCTAGAGGTTGGGCCAAACGAACCAAAAATAGAAATCGGTTGGACTGGGTCTAAATTGGTTCCAAGCCCAACAACGTATATAAGCCTCATGAAGAGGCAACTCAGCCTTATTACTCAGCCTAAGTTTGTCCGGTACTGCGTATGAGGAAATAAAAGCTGCAGAAATACTGAGAGAAACTGCTTAGATTAGAAAACTGGTCATATATTCTAAAGGTTTTGGCTTGAGGTTGGGCAAAACGAACCAAAAATGCAAATCGGTTGGACCGGGTCCAAATTGGTTCCAAGCCCAACAACGTATATAAGCCTCATAAAGAGGCAACTCAGCCTTATTACTCACCATTGAGGGTGAGAAACATGCTGAAGTGGAGGAAGAAGAGATGAGAGGGTGATGTACGGATTTTTCATGGTAAAGAATTCACAATAAATTCTCATTGCTAGTATAGTTTCTAAACCAACAAAGAATCCTTTCATACAAAAATTTGTTTGTCACTAAAGCAAACCCAATAAAATTAAACCGAAGTATTTAAACCTCAGGTCGTCTCTCAAGGAATTGCATGGAGGTATGTTACTATTGGTTATGGAAAAGTATCTTTTTGGGTTTTTGAAATAAGGAACAAGAAAAGTAAATTGCAAGAATAAAACTAATAGCTAAGAAAGCTCTTGGAAAAGTATGAGAACTAGAAGTCCTATCCTAGCTATCCTTATCAATTGTGATGAGAATTGTCCATTGCTCCCACTTAGTTAACCTCTATCTATAGAGGAAAGTCAAGTGGATAAATCAGTTTGATTCCTCAAGTCCTAGTCAACTCCTAAGGAAAGACTAGCTTTAGAGGGATTCAAATCAACTAGCAACTTTCAATTATCAATCAACAAAGGAGTTTGATAACTCAAGAGTCTCCAATTACTCAACCAAAGCCAAGAGGAGAAAAATCTACACTAAAATCCAACCAAGCATTTTGTCAAACACTTGGAAGGCATAACATAAAAACATAGAAATTAAAAAGAGATAATAAAATCCAAACAACCAATTGCAAGCATCAATAACATAAATTGAAGAAAGCAACCATAAATATGAAATACCTCAAATTGCATTAAATAGAGAAATCAAATCTAACATGAGAATTCATAAACTAAAATAGCAACGTAAAGTATTCAACAAGGGAATTAAATAGACTAGAATGCTAAGAAAAATAAAAGTAGAAGAGAAACTAATTAAACTAAGATAGAAATCTAAAATTGGGAAGAATTAAACCTATCTCTAGAAAACTACATCTAAAACCTAAAATTATGTGAAGGAAAGTTTGAATGAAATGAATGAATGTGATTCCCCCACAACGCAGCCTCTAATCTGTGTTTTTCAAGCTTGAAACTGGGCCAAAAACAGCCCAGAAATTGTCCCCAGCGATTTCTGATACGTCCAGCACGTGGCTCTGTCACGCGTACGCGTACGTCACGCGTACGCGTCGATGAACTTTTGCAAGGTCACGCGTACGCATACTCCACGCGTGCGCATCGTCTAACTGCATGGCAACTATGACAAATTGCATATCATTTCGAAGCCCCGGATGTTAGCTTTCCAACGCAACTGGAACCGCCTTATTTGAACCTCTGTAGCTCAAGTTATGATCGATTTAGTACGAAGAGGTCAGGCTTGACAACTTAGCAATTTCTTCAATTTCTTGTATTCCTTCCACTTTTGCATGCTTCCTTTCCATCCTTTAAGCTATTCCTGCCCTATAAACCTTGAAAAAACTTAACAAACATATCACGCCATCGAATGGTAATAAGAGAAGATTAAAATTAGCAAATTTAAGGCCAAAGAAGCGTGTTTTCAGTCATAGCACAAAATTAGGAAGGAAAATGTAAAATATGCGAATTCTATGAATAAGTGTGAGAATAGTGGATAAAATCCACTCAATTAAGCACAAGATAAACCCTAAAAAAGCTCTCTACTAGTTCAAAACTACTCTTATATATACTACTCTTCTGATCTTCTAGTTGGCTCTTCAAGTCTTGGATATGGGCCATTGGATCTTTAGTTGAAGCAGTTACAGTCTTCAGTGGGCTCAGCTTTGCTTGCAGAAAAAGTGTGAGTTAGGCATGGACGTTAGTTAGGACGTTAGTGGTGTTAACGTTAAGTGAAAATGTGGGTTCGAGAACGTTAGTGACGATCACCTTTTTCACTAATGTTCCAAGCCAAAAATGATCCACGTTAACTTCAACGTTAGTGGCACTAACGTGACCACTAACGTTGCCTCTTGGTCCTTCGCAAACGTTATTGGCATTCACCTTTTCCAATAACGTTGCTTATTGCCCCTTTTCCCCACGTTAGAGTTCACATTAGTATAACTAACGTGACCCTTAACGTGGGCATGCCTAAGCTTCGAGAGCATTAGTGACACTTACCTTTGTCACTAACGCTCCAAACGCCCCTCCCTCCCACGTTAGACTTCACGTTAATGTGATTAACGTGACCACTAACGTGGTGGTGATTTCCATCTCCAACGTTGGTGACAAAGGTGAGTGTCACTAAAGTTGGTCCATCAATTCTTCCTCCACGTTAGCTTCCATGTTAATGTAATTAACGTGGCAACTAACGTGGACAATAGTGGCTTAATCCAACGTTAGTGACAAAGGTGAGTGTCACTAACGTTGGCAATTCCTTGTTCCTTTCACGTTAGAGTTCACGTTAATGTAATTAACGTGACTCTTAACGTGGCCAAGTGTGCCCTTTTTCCAACGTTAGTGGTATTCACTTTTACCAGTAACGTTGGAGCTTCCCTTCTTCTCCACGTTAGCTTCCACGTTAATGTAATTAACGTGGCAACTAACGTGGGCTATAATGGCTTTCAAAGGGGTTATTGGCGATCACTTTTCTCATTAACGTTACAAGCTAGCTCCCATTCCACGTTAGTGGTCACGTTAATTAGACTAACGTTGCTACTAACATGGTTCTTCCTTGCTTCCTTTGTCCTGAAATCAAGCAATTAAAGTGCATCAAAGCTCTATTCCAAGTCATGAGATCATGCATTATCTAATTTGTCATTCAATTCATGCATAATTCTCATGAAATCATGTAAAGTTCACAATGTTTGCTTGAATCAAGATGTAAGTGAATATCTACCCAAAACTTACTTATTTACTAAAAAAATTCATGAAACTACCCTAAAACAATAAAGAAAAGGTCAGTGAAACTGGCCAAAATGCCCTGGCATCACAACACCAAACTTAAAGCTTGCTTGTCCCTAAGCAAGTACTGAAATATAAGAATGATGAATGAAAGAATAAGAGAAATAAGTTCTTATTATAGAAGTAAAGCTCTTGGTTTATGGGGTTTCATGCATAGCAATTTAGGTTCATTCCTTTACTGGTTTCCAGGTCCTTATCATGCTTTTGAATACTTACTTGATTGCATCCTATGAGATCCTTATTCTTTGATCCTCCCCTTTTTTTTTCAGGGTTTATTGCATCCTTAGGCTAAGTGCTCTGTGAGGGGGCGACTCTTTAAAATAAGCTTTCAGCCAACACTCCCGAACCAGTTGGTTCAAGGTGTTAGGTGTTGAAACACCCCTAAGGACTTACTCCCTTAAGTCTCTCTCCCCCATACATGCACACCACAGGCACATGGTTTGTTATTTTCTTTCCTTAAGGCCTTGGTGTCCAGCACCTCTTTGGGTTACTAAATGTTCTGTAGCAAGATTGCTCTTGATAGTGGATTTTCAGTTGGTAATCCCGGGTTAGTTAACCCAAGTTACCAAGTGATGAAGCACTCCTAAGAACTTATTCATCCAAGCAGATCCTTGGTACAAGATCACCACAGACACATCCCTCAAGATTCAAGCCCTTGGTGCCTAGCCTTATTTCTTATTATTTTTCTTTCTTTCTCAAACTCTTATTGTTCTTTTTTCTTTTTCTTATTAGGATCTTGTTGTTTAGCTGGTTTCATAGAATGTGCTTCAAGCATGTTCTTCAGTACACATAAGTGCCCTCATACCTTATAGGTGATCCAACTTAGCTAATTTATTATCCCACCACCAACCTTGAGGACTTACTCCACAATATGAACCCCACTCTGGTTTTTCTTTTCATAACATTCTCTTTCATTAAATTCAAAGGGCAAGCATACAAGTAAGTAGGATGGAATTGAAAACAGGTAACTTGGACCAGCACACATGTGACAAAAGCACGGGAAACAAACATTAAATTCTACTAATCTAAACTAAAGAGTAACTATTAATCAGGGGCACATTCAGACTTTCAATTTGAGCATTTCCAAGCATATGGAATCAAGTAACAATACAACCTTTTGGTGGTGCCTTCTAGCTATCCCTTTGTTGTCATCATCCATAGCTTTTGCATCCTTCTTCACCTCCTTGGATGATGGTGCACTGTTTTTCCAGAAGATTGATTGAATTCCTGCAAAGTTATTAGAAGTTGCTTGTTCCCAAAGCACTTGAGAAATAGTTAGCATGCATATATGCTTGTGAATTTCTGAACTTAATCTGGTGTGTGAACACAAAACTTAGTTCCTTGCCTAATGCAACAGATTGAATACATGCAGAGAACCTAATGTGCTTTCATTAATAAAATGACTATGAACTAGAAACTAAACTATTGTTAAGTGGTTTCCCTGATTGGTTGGGGCTAGTGATGAGCAGATAATTTATACGCTTTTTGGCATTGTTTTTAGTATGTTTTTAGTATGATTTAGTTAGTTTTTATTATATTTTTATTAGTTTTTAAATAAAAATCATATTTCAGGACTTTACTATGAGTTTGTGTGTTTTTCTGTAATTTCAGGTATTTTCTGGCTGAAATTGAGGGAGCTGAGCAAAAATCTGATTCAGGCTGAAAAAGGACTGCAGATGCTGTTGGATTCTGAACTCCCTGCACTCAAAATGGATTTTATGGAGCTACATGAGTTCAAATGGCGCGCTCTTAATTGCGTTGGAAAGTAGACATCCAGTTCTTTCCATCAATATATAATAGTCTATACTTTGCTCAAGTATAGATGACGTAAACTGGCGTTCAACGCCAGTTCCATGTTGCAGTATGGCGTCAAACGCCAGAAACAGGTTACAGATTGGAGTTGAACGCCAGAAACAGGTTACAACCAGGCGTTCAACTCCAGAAACAGCCTAGGCACGTGAGAAGCTTAAGTCTCAGCCCCAGCACACACCAAGTGGGCCCCAGAAGTGGATTTCTGCACCAATTATCGTAGTTTATTCATTTTCTGTAAACCTAGGTTACTAGTTTAGTATTTAAACAACTTTTAGAGATTTATTTTGCACCTCATGACATTTTAGATCTGAACTTTGTACTCTTTGACGGCATGAGTCTCTAAACTCCATTGTTGGGGGTGAGGAGCTCTGCTGTGTCTCGATGAATTAATGCAATTATTTCTGTTTTCTATTCACACACGCTTGTTTCTATCTATGATGTTCATTGGCACTTCAATATGATGGATGTGATGATCCGTGACACTCATCACCATTCTCAACCAATGAACGCATGCCTGACAACCACCTCTGTTCTACCTTCGATTGAATGAGTATCTCTTAGATTCCTTAATCAGAATCTTCGTGGTATAAGCTAGAATCCATTGGCAGCATTCTTGAGAATCCGGAAAGTCTAAACCTTTTCTGTGGTATTCCGAGTAGGATTCAGGAATTGAATGACTGTGACGAGCTTCAAACTCACAAGGGTTGGGTGTAGTGACAGACGCAAAAGGATCAATGGATCCTATTCCAGCATGAGTGAGAACCGACAGATGATTAGCCGTGCGGTGACAGCGCACCTGGACCATTTTCACTGAGAGGACGAATGGTAGCCATTGACAACGGTGACCCACCAACACACAGCTTGCCATAGGAGGAACCTTGCGTGCGTGAAGAAGAAGAAGACAAGGAGAAAGCAGAGATTCAGAAGACAAAGCATCTCCAAAACTCCAACATATTCTCCATTATTGCATAACAAGTATTTAATTCATGCTCTTTTATTTTTCGCAATCCGAATTGATAATTATAATTGATATCCTGACTAAGAATTACAAAATAACCATAGATTGCTTCAAGCCAACAATCTCCGTTGGATTCGACCCTTACTCACGTAAGGTATTACTTGGACGACCCAGTGCACTTGCTGGTTAGTGGTACGAATTGTGAAAAGTGTGATTTACAATTCGTGCACCAAGTTTTTGGCGCCGTTGCCGGGGATTGTTCGAGTTTGGACAACTGACGGTTTATTTTGTTGCTTAGATTAGGAAAAATTTTTCTTTTTGGTTTACAGTCTTCTATTATTATTTTTTGTTGAAATTTCTTTTTTAAATCCTTATTTTTTCTTTTTAAATTTTTCGAAAATTTTATAAACTGATAATTGAGTTTTTCTGTTTGAGTTTAGTTCCATATTTTAAGTTTCGTGTCAATTGCATGTGTTTCTTTTCTTTTAAATTTTCGAATTTGTGTTCATTGTTCTTTCTTAATCTTCAAGTTGTTCTTGTTTATTTTCCTTGTTTGATCTTTAGTTTTTCTTGTTTTGTGATTTTTCTTATTTTTCTTGTGCATTCTAGAATTATTGGTATCTAAAATAAAAAATAAAAAAATATATTTTTATACATTAAACACCTTGTTAAAACACTTTAAATTTATAACTCAGTTGGCTAGAGCGTTGTGTCTATGTTCTTGTGAATAGTTGCTCCTTTGAGTCTTTCTTTCTAAAATCTTTTCAAAAATAATTTTTCTTTGATTAAATCTTGTGTCAAGTTTTAAGTTTGGTGTTTTCTTGTTAGTTCTTATTTAATTTTCGAAAATTAGTTTTTGGTTTTCTAAAAATTTTAAGTTTGGTGTTCTTTTTTTATGTTCTTGAGTCCTTTGAGTCTTTGACTTTTTGTTCTTCGTGTTCTTGTGAATCTTCAAGGTGTTCTTGAGTCTTTCTTGTGTTTTGATCTTAAAATTTTTATGTTTGGTGTTCCTTGGTGTTTTTCCTCCAAATTTTCGAAAATAAGGAGCATTAGATCTAAAAATTTTAAGTTTTGTGTCTTTTTATTGTTTTTCTCTTTTCTCATTGAATTCAAAAATATCTTTTTCCTTTATTTTAATTGATTTTTCGAATTTTCCTTTTAAAAATTCAGATTTTATTTTAAAATTTTTTATTTTATCTTATCTTAGTTTTAAAATTTCAAAATTCAAAATCTAATTTTCAAATTTAAAAATCAAATCTTTTCAAAATTTAAATCTTTTTCAAATCCTTATCTTATATTGTCGACTTTTTCGAAAATTCAAAATTCAATTTTCAAATTTCAACTTTCAAATTTCAAATTTTCAAATTTCAAATTTAAATTTCAAAACTTTTTAATTTAAATTCCTTATATCTTACCTAGCTTATCTTATCTTTTCTAATCTCAAATCTTAAAATCAAATCTTTTTCATATCTTTTCTTTATTTTATTTTATTTTATTTTCTTATAAGTATCTTTAATTTTAAGACATATCTTTTTCAAAACTTCCTACCAATTTCTCTCTCTTCATTTTTTTCGAAAATCCTCACACATCTTTTTCAAATCTTTTTAATTAATTAATTTAGTTTTCAATTTTCTTTTATTTCTTTTTCTTCTAATTTTCAAAAATATAGTCAATTTTTCATTTATTTTATTTTATTTTATTTAATTTTAATTTTGGTTTTCCAAAAATAAAATTTATTTGCAATCTGCATCATCTCCCTTTCTCCATCATGGACCTAAGTGGAAATGAACAGTCCAGAAAGACTCTGGGGTCATATGCTAACCCCACTACTGCTTCATATGGGAGCAGTATCTGTATACCCTCCATTGGAGTCAGTAGCTTTGAGTTGAATCCTCAGCTCATTATCATGGTGCAGCAAAGTTGCCAGTATTCCGGTCTTCCACAGGAAGAACCTACAGAGTTTCTGGCACAATTTTTACAAATTGCTGACACAATACATGATAAGGAAGTAGATCAGGATGTCTACAGATTATTACTGTTTCCATTTGCTGTAAAAGACCAATCTAAGAGGTGGTTAAATAACCAACCTAAGGCTAGCATAAGGACATGGAAACAGCTGTCAGAAAAATTCCTGAATCAATACTTCCCTCCAAAACGGATGACATAGCTAAGGCTGGACATCCAAGGCTTTAAACAAGGAGATAATGAATCTCTTTATGATGCATGGGAAAGATACAGAGAGATGCTAAGAAAATGCCCCTCTGAAATATTTTCAGAATGGATGCAGTTAGACATCTATTATGGGCTTACAGAGAGAGCTCAAATTTCTCTAGATCACTCAGCTGGTGGATCTATACACATGAGAAAGACAATTGAAGAGGCTCAAGAGCTTATTGATACAGTTGCCAGAAATCAGCATCTGTACCTAAGCAGTGAATCTTCCATGAAAGAAGAGGCTAAAACAGTAACTGCTGAACTCAGTCTTGCAGAACAAATTACTGAAATCAATCAGCAATTAGACTTTCTAACAAAACAGCTGGCCGAATTCAAGGAGATACTACAAGACACAAGAATAGCTAATCTGAATATGGAAGTACAGTTGAAGCAAATAGAACAGCAGTTATCAAAACAAATAACGGAAGAGTGCCAAGCAATTCAATTAAGAAGTGGGAAAACATTAAATACCTCACTTCAAGGCAGCAGGAAGCCAAGAAATAAACAACCTGCTATCCAAAATCCCTTTGAGGACAGTAAGAGCCCAGAGAGGAATAACTCTGGCGTTCAAACGCCAGAAATAGGCAAGGATTTGGCATCAAAGGCCCAATAGAAGCTCAGTTCTGGCGTTCAAACGCCATGAACAAGTAAGGAGTTGGCGTCCAACGCCACTCCAGCTTCTAACCCTGGCATTCAAATGCTAGTGAGGGATCAGACACATACAAGTGCTGATAACAACCCCTCTAAAAAGGCTTCTCCAACCACCTCTGTAAGAAATAAACCTGCAGCAACTAAGGTTGAGGAATATAAAGCCAAGATACCTTATCCTCAAATACTCCGCCAAGAGGAGCAGGATAAGCACTTTGCTCGCTTTACAGATTATCTCAGGACTCTTAAAATAAAGATTCCATTTGCAGAGGCACTTGAGCAAATACCTTCTTATGCCAAGTTCATGAAGGAGATCTTGAGTTATAAGAAGGATTGGAGAGAAACTGAAAGAGTTTTCCTCACTGAAGAATACAGTGCAGTCATTCTGAAAAGCTTTCCAGAAAAGCTTAAAGATCCCGGGAGCTTTCTGATACCATGCATATTAGAGGGTAATTGCACTAAGACAGCTTTATGTCATCTTGGGGCAAGCATCAACTTAATACCTGCATCCACTATCAGAAAGCTTGGTTTAACTGAAGAAGTTAAACCAACCCGGATATGTCTCCAACTTGCTGATGGCTCCATTAAATACCCATTAGGCGTGATTGAGGACATGATTGTCAGGGTTGGGCCATTCGCCTTTCCCACTGACTTTGTAGTACTGGAAATAGAGGAGCACAAGAGTGCTACTCTCATTCTAGGAAGACCTTTCCTAGCAACTGGACGAACTCTCATTGACGTCCAAAAGGGGGAAGTAACCTGAGAGTCAATGAGGATGAGTTTAAGTTGAATGCTGTCAAGGCCATGCAGCATCCAGACACACCAAAAGACCGCATGAAAGTTGATCTCATTGACTCTTTGGTAGAGGAGGTCAACATGGCTGAGAGTCTCAAATCAGAGCTGGAAGACATCTTTAAAGATGTTCAGCCTGATTTGGAGGGTTCAGAGGAACTGAAAGAGCCTCTGAGATTTCCTCAGGAAGAGGAGAAACCTCTTAAACCCGAGCTCAAGCCATTACCACCATCCCTGAAATATGTATTTCTGGGAGAAGGTGACACTTTTCCAGTGATTATAAGCTCTGCTTTAAACCCACTAAAAGAGGAAGCACTAACTCAAGTGCTAAGGACACACAAGACAGCTCTTGGGTGGTCCATAAGTGACCCTAAGGGCATAAGCCCAGCTAGATGCATGCACAAAATCCTATTGAAGGATGATGCTAAGCCAGTGGTTCAACCACAGAGGCGGCTAAATCCAGCCATGAAGGAAGTGGTGCAGAAAGAGGTCACCAAATTACTGGAGGTTGGGATTATTTATCCTATTTCTGATAGCCCCTGGGTGAGCCCTGTTCAAGTTGTTCCCAAGAAGAGAGGTATGACAGTGGTTCATAATGAAAAAAATGAACTGTTTCCTACAAGAACAGTTACAGGGTGGCGCATGTGTATTGACTACAAAAGGCTCAACACAGCCACCAGAAAGGATCATTTTCCTTTAACATTCATAGACCAGATGCTAGAGAGACTAGCAGGTCATGAATATTACTGCTTTTTGGATGGCTATTCAGGTTACAACCAAATTGCAGTAGATCCTCAGAACCAAGAGAAAATAGCATTCACATGTCCTTCTGGAGTATTTGCTTACAGAAGAATGCCTTTTGGTTTGTGTAATGCACCTGCAACCTTTCAAAGGTGCATGCTCTCTATCTTCTCTGATATGGTAGAGAAATTTCTGGAAGTCTTCATGGATGACTTTTCAGTATTTGGAGACTCATTTAGCTCCTGCCTTGAACATTTAGCACTTGTTCTGAAAAGATGCCAAGAGACCAACCTAGTTTTAAACTGGGAAAAATGTCACTTTATGGTGAATGAAGGAATTGTCCTTGGGCATAAAATTTCAAACAAGGGGATAGAGGTGGATCAAGCTAAAGTGGAAGTAATTGAAAAATTACCACCACCTGCTAATGTTAAGGCAATCAGAAGCTTTTTGGGGCATGCAGGATTCTACAGGAGGTTTATAAAGGATTTTTAAAAAATTGCAAAACCCCTGAGCAATCTGTTAGCTGCTGACACGCCATTTGTGTTTGACACAGAGTGTCTGCAAGCGTTTGAGACTCTGAAAGCTAAGCTGGTCACAGCACCAGTTATTTCTGCACCAGACTGGACTTTACCATTTAAACTAATGAATGATGCCAGTGACCACACCATTGGTGCAGTACTGGGACAAAGGCATGACAAGCTTCTGCATGTCATTTATTATGCTAGCCGTGTTTTAAATGATGCCCAGAAAAATTACACAACCACAGAAAAAGAATTGCTTGCAGTGGTTTATGCCATTGACAAGTTTAGATCATACTTAGTAGGATCAAAAGTGATTGTGTACACTGACCATGCTGCTCTTAAATATCTACTCACAAAGCAGGATTCAAAACCCAGGCTCATAAGATGGGTGTTGCTTCTGCAAGAGTTTGATATAGAAATAAGAGACAGAAAAGGGACAGAAAACCAAGTGGCTGATCATCTGTCCCGGACAGAACTAGTAGAAGGGGAGTTTCCTCCCTCTATTGAGATCTCTGAGACCTTTCCGGATGAGCCTTTGTTTTCCATTCAGGAAACACCATGGTTTGCAGATATTGCGAACTATAAAGCTACAAGGTTCATACCCAAGGAGTACAGCAGGCAACAAAAGAAAAAATTAATTACTGATGCAAAGTACTACTTGTGGGATGAACCCTATCTCTTTAAGAGATGTGCAGACGGAATAATCCGTAGGTGTGTGCCTAGAGAAGAAGCACATAGGATCTTATGGCATCTCCATGGATCCAAATATGGAGGTCATTTCGGAGGTGAGCGAACAGCCACCAAGGTCCTCCAATTTGGCTTCTACTGGCCTACACTATATAGGGATTCCCGAGAGTTTATACGTAACTGTGACAGTTGCCAAAGAGCTGGTAATCTGCCTCATGGTTACGCCATGCCTCAACAGGGAATCTTGGAAATTGAGTTGTTTGATCTATGGGGAATTGATTTCATGGGACCTTTCCCACCATCATACTCAAACACTTACATTCTGGTGGCAGTCTACTATGTATCAAAATGGGTAGAGGCCATTGCCACACCCACCAATGATACTAAAACAGTGCTGAAGTTCCTCCAGAAACATATCTTCAGCAGGTTTGGTGTCCCTAGTGGCACTCACTTTTGCAACAAACAACTTTACTCTGCCATGGTCCGGTATGGGATTCGCCACAAGGTGGCGACTCCATATCATCCACAGACAAATGGGCAAGCTGAAGTTTCTAATAGAGAACTAAAAAGAATCCTGGAACGGACTGTAAGTACCCGTAGAAGGGATTGAGCAAGAAGCTTGGATGATACTCTGTGGGCTTACAGAACAGCATTCAAGACTCCTATAGGGACCTCTCCATACCAGCTTGTGTATGGTAAGGCCTGTCATCTGCCCATGGAACTGGAACATAAGGCCTTCTGGGCAACCAGATTCCTAAACTTTGATGCCAAATTAGCTGGAAAAAAAAGATTGCTCCAGCTGAATGAGCTAGAAGAATTCAGATTCACTACTTTCGAAAATGCCAAGCTTTATAAAGAGAAATCAAAAAGCTGTCATCTAGAGTCTTTGAACCAGGACAAAAGGTTCTGTTGTTTAACTCTAGGCTCAGGCTATTCCCCGGGAAACTGAAATCCCGGTGGAGGGGACCATATGTGATTACAAGTGTATCACCATATGGTTATGTGGAGCTTCAAGACATTAATTCTGATAAGAAGTTCATTGTTAATGGACAGAGAATCAAGCACTATCTTGAAGGCAATGTTGAGCAAGAGTGCTCAAGGCTGAGGCTAGATTAAAAGCTCAGTAAGGTCCAGCTAAAGACAATAAAGAAGCGCTTATTGGAAGGCAACCCAATGTTATTTAACTATATCTCTTTATTTTCTATTATTATTTTATGTTTTCCTTAGGTTGATGATCATGTGAAATCACAAAAATAATTGAAAAATCAAAAACAGAATGAAAAACAACATTAAAAATAGCACACCCTGGAGGAGGAACAGTCTGGCGTTTAAACGCCAGAAGCAAGCATCTATCTGGCGTTAAACCCCAGAAACAAGCTACATTTGGGCGTTTAACGCCAGAAACAGGCAGCAGTCTGGCGTTAAATGCCAGGATTGCACAGCAAGGGCGTTTTACACGCCTAATTGGAGCAAGGATGTTAAGTCCTTAACCCCACTAGATCTGTGGACCCCACAGGATCCCCACCTCTTCTTCTCTCCTTATTACACTTTTCCATAACACTCTTCCCCAATTTAACCTCTACTAATCACCTCCATTACTCCTCCAAAACCATCATACAACCCACCTACACCCACCCACTCAAATTCAAACCACTCACACCTCTCCATCTCATCTATTTTCTTCTTCTTTTACTACTTTCTTTCTTTTGCTCGAGGACGACCAAACATTTTAAGTTTGGTGTGGAAAAAGCAATACTTTTCTTTTGTTTTTCCATAACCACTAATGCCTCAAGGGAAGCACTTCCCTCCACAAAATTATTGGGAACAAATCAACACTTTCCTAAGAGAATTAAGTTCCAACATGGGACAACTAAGGATGGAGCACCAAGAGCACTCCATCATCCTCCATGAAACTAGAGAAGATCAAAGAGCTATGAGGGAGGAGCAACAAAGACAAGGAAGAGACATAGAAGAGCTCAAGAGCACCACTGGTTCTTCAAGAAGAGGAAGAAGCCACCCTCACTAAGGTGGACTCATTCCTTAATCTCCTTGTTCTTATTTTTCTGTTTTTCATTTACTATGCTTTATGTTTATGTTTGTGTTTTGTTACATGATCATTAGTGTCTAAATGTCTATGCCTTAAAGTTATGAATATGAATCCATCACCTTTCTTAAATGAAAAATGTTTTTAATTGAAAAAGAAAAAGAAGTGCATGAATTTCGAATTTTAAAACAGTTTAATTACTTTGATGTGGTGGCAATACTTCTGTCTTTCTGAATGAATGCTTGAACAGTACATATTTTTGATATTGTTGATTCATGAATTTTAAAATTGTTGGCTCTTGAAGAATGATGAAAAAGGATAAATGTTATTTGATAATCTGAAAAATCATAAAAATGATTCTTGAAGCAAGAAAAAGCAGTGAATACAAAAGCTTGCAAAAAAAATAGCGAAAATGAAAAAAAAGAAAGAAAAAGCAAGCAGAAAAAGCCAATAGCCCTTAAAACCAAAAGGCAAGGGTAATAAAAAGGATCCAAGGCTTTGAGCATCAATGGATAGGAGGGCCTAAAGGAATAAAATCCTGGCCTAAACGGCTAAACCAAGCTGTCCCTAACCATGTGCTTGTGGCGTGAAGGTGTCAAGTGAAAACTTGAGACTGAGCGGTTAAAGTCGAGATCCAAAGCAAAAAGAAGAGTTTGCTTAAGAACCCTGGACACCTCTAATTGGGGACTCTAGCAAAGGTGAGTCACAATCTGAAAAGGTTCACCCAGTCATGTGTCTGTGGCATTTATGTATCCGGTGGTAATACTGGAAAACAAAGTGCTTAGGGCCACGGCCAAGACTCATAAAGTAGCTGTGTTCAAGAATCAACATACTAAACTAGGAAAGTCAATAACACTATCTTTATTCTAAGTTTCTATAGATGCCAATCATTCTAAACTTTAAAGGATGAAGTGAGATGCCAAAACTGTTCAAAAGCAAAAAGCTAATAGCCCCGCTCATCTAATTAATTCTGATCTTCACAGATGTTTTTGGAATTCATTGTATATTCTCTTCTTTTTATCCTATTTGATTTTCAGTTGCTTGGGGAGAAGCAACAATTTAAGTTTGGTGTTGTGATGAGCGGATAATTTATATGCTTTTTGGCATTGTTTTTAGTATGTTTTTAGTATCATTTAGTTAGTTTTTGTTATATTTTTATTAGTTTTTAAATAAAAATCATATTTCTGGACTTTACTATGAGTTTATGTGTTATATAATTTCAGGTATTTTCTGGCTGAAATTGAGGGAGCTGAGCAAAAATCTGATTCAGGCTGAAAAAGGACTGCAGATGTTGTTGGATTCTGACCTCCCTGCACTCGAAATAGATTTTCTGGAGCTACATGAGTCCAAATGGCGCGCTCTCAATTGCGTTGGAAAGTAGACATCCAGGAATTTCTAGAAATATATAATAGTCCATACTTTGCTCAAGGATAGATGACGTAAACTGGCGTTCAACACCAGTTCCATGTTGCAGTCTCGCGTCAAACACAGAAACAGGTTACAGATTGGAGTTGAATGCCAGAAAAAGGTTACAACCTGGTGTTTAACTCCAGAAATAGCCTAGGCATGTGAGAAGCTTAAGTCTCAGTCCCAGAACACACCAAATGGGCCCCAGAAGTGGATTTCTGCACGAATTATCGTAGTTTATTCATTTTCTATAAACCTATGTTACTAGTTTAGTATTTAAACAACTTTTAGAGATTTATTTTGCACCTCATGACATTTTAGATCTGAACTTTGTACTCTTTGACGGCATGAGTCTTTAAACTCCATTGTTGGGGGTGAGGAGCTCTGCTGTGTCTCGATGAATTAATGCAATTATTTCTGTTTTCTATTCAAACACGCTTGTTTCTATCTAAGATGTTCATTCGCACTTCAATATGATGGATGTGATGATCCGTGACACTCATCACCATTCTCAACCTATGAACGCGTGCCTGACAACCACCTCCGTTCTACCTTCGATTGAATGAGTATCTCTTGGATTCCTTAATCAGAATCTTCGTGGTATAAGCTAGAATCTATTGGCAGCATTCTTGAGAATCCGGAAAGTCTAAACCTTGTCTGTGGTATTCCGAGTAGGATTCAGGGATTGAATGACTGTGACGAGCTTCAAACTCACAAGGGTTAGGCGTAGTGACAGACGCAAAAGGATCAATGGATCCTATTCCAGCGTGAGTGAGAACCGACAGATGATTAGCTGTGCGGTGACAGCGCACCTGGACCATTTTCACTGAAAGGACGGATGGTAGCCATTGACAACGGTGACCCACCAACACACAGCTTGCCATAGGAGGAACCTTGCGTGCGTGAAGAAGAAGACAGGGAGAAGGTAGAGATTCATAAGACAAAGCATCTCCAAAACTCCACCATATTCTCCATTACTGCATAACAAGTATTTAATTTATGCTCTTTTATTTTTTGCAATCCAAACTGATAATTATAATTGATATCCTGACTAAGAATTACAAAATAACCATAGATTGCTTCAAGCCAACAATCTCCATGGGATTCGACCCTTACTCACGTAAGGTATTACTTGGACGACCTAGTGCACTTGCTGGTTAGTGGTACGAGTTGTGAAAAGTGTGATTTACAATTCGTGCACCAGCTAGCAACTTGCCATTTGAAGAGGTGTAATGTGATTCTAACTGAAGTCTTTGGTGGAACACCAAACTTAGAATTACACATTTACTCTTGGATTGTTTTGGTGTGCAACACCAAACTTAGCTCCTCACAATACAGGGAAAACTACTTGTAACTTTTATTGAAATGATCATGAAAAGGAAACTACCTTAGGTTGGTTTGCCTCCCAACGAAGCGCTCTTTTAGCGTCGCTAGCTCGACAATTTCTCCATTAGTTGAGATGATACTTCATTTTGGGGTTTTTCCCCATGTTGCCCATGTAGTGTTTGAGCCTTTGTCCGTTCATAGTGAAAGCCCTCTTTGAACTTTCCTCCATGATTTCTATGTGTCCATATGGCGAGACCTTTGTGACAAGAAAGGGTCCTGACCACCTTGATTTGAGTTTCCCAGGGAAAAGTCTCAATTTGGAGTTGTAGAGGAGCACTTGCTGTCCTTTTTCGAAGCTCCTGGGTGTCAGATTGAGGTCATGTCTTCACTTCGCCTTTTCTTTATAGATCTTGGCATTTTCATAGGCTTGAGATCTAAACTCCTCTATTTCCTGCAGCTGCAAGACCCTCTTTTCACCAGCAGCAATGCTATCAAAATTTAGTAGCTTGAGAGCCTAGAGGGCTTTGTGTTCCAGCTCCAATGGTAAATGACAGGCCTTTCCATACACTAGTTGATATGGGGACATCCCGATTGGTGTTTTGAATTCCGTTCTATATGTCCAAAGAGCATCATCTAGCTTCTTCGACCAGTCCTTTCTTGATGCTCCTACAGTCTTCTCCAGAATCTTTTTTAATTCTCTGTTAGATATCTCGGTTTGCCCACTTGTTTGGGGATGGTAGGGCATGGCAACCTTGTGTTTCACCCCGTATCGTAAGAGGAGAGCTTCTAGTGGTCTGTTACAAAAATGGCTCCCTCCATCACTGATGAGTGCTCGGGGGACTCCGAACCTTCTAAAGATATTCTTTCTGAGGAAGTTCATGACCACCTTGTTATTATTTGTTGGGGTTGTAATATCCTCTACCCACTTGGAAACATAATCCACTGCTACCAAGATATACTTGTTTGAATATGAGGTTGGAAATGGTCCCATGAAATCGATTCCCCACACATCAAACAGTTCCAGTTCTAAGATGAAATTCTGTGGTATCTCATTTCTTTTGGGTAAGTTTCCAACTCTTTGGCATTCATTGCAGTTCTTGACTTGTTCTTTGGCATCCTTGAAAATGGTGGGCCAAAAGAATCCACTTTGTAACACCTTTGTTGCAGTTCTTTCCCCTCCAAAATGGCCTCCATAGCACGAGCCGTGGAAGTTCCACAGGACCTCTTGTCCCTCTTCTTTTGAGACACATCTTCTTAGGATTCCATCTGAACACTTCTTGAAGAGATATGGCTCATCCCAGACAAAATATTTTGTATCATTGATGAGCTTCCTTTTTTGATGTTTGTTGATCTCTAGAGGTAAAGCCCCAGTTGCCTTGAAATTGGCAATGTCTACAAACCAGGGTACTTTGTGAACCGTCATTAACTGCTCATCTAGGAAGTACTCATTCACACTGGCATCATGTGTTCCATCTTTGTCCTGAGGGATTCTGGATAGGTGATCGACTACCTTGTTCTCCACTCCTTTCTTGTCTCTGATCTCAATGTTGAATTCCTGCAACAACAAGATCTATCTTATCAGTCTTGGTTTTGATTCCTGCTTGGCAAATAAATATTTAAGTGCTATGTGATCTGTGAAAACGATCACTTTGGCAACAATGAGGTATGATCTAAACTTGTCAAATGCAAAAACTATTACCAGCAACTCCTTTTCAGTAGTGGTATAATTTCTTTGAGTGTCATTGAGGACTTTGCTGGCATAGTATATCACATGGACCAAGTTATCTTTCCTCTGTCCTAACACTGCCCCAACTGCAAAATCAGATGCATCGCACATCAGTTCAAATGGTAAGTTCTAATTAGGTAGGGAAATGATAGGGGCAGAGGACAACCTCTTTTTCAAGTTTTCGAATGCTAGCATGCACATTTCATCAAAGACAAATGGTGTATCAGATACAAGGAGATTGCTTAAGGGCTTGGCTATCTTTGAAAAATCCTTGATAAATCTTCTGTAAAAGCCAGCATGCTCTAAAAAGCTCCTAATTGCCTTGACATCACTTGGTGGGGGTAATTTTTCAATGAGTTCTACTTTAGCTCTGTCTACCTCAATGCCTTGGTTAGAAACCTTGTGGCCAAGAACTATTCCTCCTGTCACCATAAAGTGACATTTTTCCCAATTCAAGACCAGATTGGTTTCTTGACATCTTTTTAACACCAGGGCAAGGTGATTTAGGCAATTGGAAAAGGAATCCCCGAATACTGAAAAGTCATCCATAAAGACTTCAATGAATTTTTCTATCATATCTGAGAAGATAGAAAGCATGCAGCGTTGAAACGTTGCAGGAGCATTACATAGCCCAAATGGCATGCGCCTGTATGTAAACAATCCATATGGGCAAGTAAATGACGTTTTCTCCTGGTCTCTCGGATCAACCACTATTTGATTATATCCTGAGTAACCATCTAGGAAACAGTAATATGCATGTCCTGCAAGGCTTTCCAACATCTGATCCATGAAGGGAAGTGGGAAGTGATCTTTTCTTGTAGCTTCATTGAGTTTTCTGTAGTCAATGCACATCCTCCATCTTGTGACCGTTCTTGTAGGGATGAGTTCATTCCTTTCATTGGGTACTACAGTTATTCCTCTTTTCTTGGGGACCACTTGGACGGGGCTGACCTATGGGCTATCCGAAATTGGGTAGATCACCCCTCCTTGCCACAGCTTCATGACTTCCTTCTGTACCACTTCTTTCATGACTGGATTTAGCCTCCTTTGGGGTTGAATGGATAGTTTGGCATCATCTTCCAGTAGTATCTTATGCATGCATATGGCCGAACTGATTCCCTTCAAGTCAGCGAGGGTCCATCCAATGGCATCCTTATGCTTTTGTAATACTTGGAGTAGTTCATCCTCTTGTTCTTGGCTGAGGGCTGAGTTTATAATCACTGGGTAACTTTCATTCTCTCCTAAATATGCATATTTGAGAGTGGGCAGCAGTGCTTTGAGTTCAAGTTTGGGTGCTTGTTTTCTTTCATTCTCCTCCTCTGGTGTGCCCTGAACATGAATCTCCACTGTTGCAGCCTCTTCGCTTGATGCTAATTCCTCTTCTGTTAACCCCTCAAGTTCTTCTTCTTCAATAACCTCTTGTACTGCATCTTCCAGTGAATCTAACCTCATACATTCTCCCAATGGTTCTTGAGGGTAGCTCATGACCCTGAACACATTGAATGTCATCTTCTCATTGTGTAATCCCAGGGTAAGTTCACCTTTTTGGACATCAATGATAGCTCCAACAGTGGCCAAGAATGGTCTTCCCAGGATGATGGAGGCCTTGGCTCCCTCCTTCATGTCCAACACTACAAAGTCTGCTGGGAAGATAAAATCTCCTACCTTCACCAGCAAGTCTTCTACTATGCCATGAGGAAACTTAAATGATCGGTCTGCCAGTTGTAGGGCCATTTTTGTTGGCTTGGCCTCCTCAATCCTCATTTTTCTCATCAAAGCTACAGACATAAGATTTATGCTGGCTCCTAAATCACATAGGGCCTTTTCCACTGTGATTTCCCCTATAATACAAGGAATCTAGAAGCTCCCAGGATCCTTCAATTTCTGGGGTAGTTTGTGCTGAATGATGGCACTACATTCTTCGGTTAGTATCACAGTCTCGTTGCTCTTCCAGCTTCTCTTCTTGGTCATTAATTCCTTCAAGAACTTGGCATAGAGCTACATTTGCTCTATTGCTTCAGCAAAGGGTATGTTAATCTCTAGTTTCTTGAAGATTTCTAAAAATCTTGAGAATTAGTTGTCATCCCCCTTCTTTTTCAATTGCTGAGGGTATAGAGCTTTTGGAACGTCTGGCTTCAGCATTTCTCCTTTTTGCTGTGAATTGGGAGTGGGAACTTGGACTTTATCTCGTTTCTCTTCCCCTTCATTTGAGTTCTTCTCTTGTGGCTTCTTGGAAGTTTCCTTCAATTCCTTCCCACTTCTGAGGGTGATACCCTGACATTCCTCCCTTGGGTTTGAATCAGTGTTGCTACACAAGTTATGGCTGGGACTTTGCTTAAATAGGTAGCCAATTTGTGTCTCGAGTTTCTTGATGACAGCATCTTGATTCTGCATATTGGACCGCACTTCCTCTCGGAACAATTTACTATCTTGAACTTCTTTGCATATACGTTCAAGTAGAGTTTCGATCCTTGAGAGTCTATCTTCGGATGATTGTGAGTTGAGATTGGAGGGATGAGAAGGGCCATTTTGGTTTTGATATGGATGATGAGAGGTGTTGTTAGATGGGTGTTGATATGATCTCTGTGTGGAATATTGGTGAGCTGCATTGTTGTTGGGGTTGTGACGTCTCTGATCTTGGCCTTGATCTTGTTGATTTCCCCACCCAAAGTTTGGGTGGTTCCTCTAACTAGGATTATAAGTTTTGGAGTATAGATCATGGGTCAGCTCCATCACTCCTCTAGTGTTGCCTCTTTCAGAAGCATAGAAGTAGTCATTCTCAGCTACAATCTCAATGACATCTATGGCTTCTTCAATGGTTTTCTTCTTGTTCAGAGATCCCCCAGATGAGTGGTCTACTGCCTTCTTTGATTCATAAGAAAGACCTTCATAGAAAATGTGTAACTGCACCCATTCATTGAACATATCTGGCTGGCACCTTCTTATCAAGTCCTTAAACCTCTCCCATGCTTCATAGAGAATTTCACCATCTTATTGCCTGAAGGTTTGTACCTCAGCTCTCAACCTGTTGATTTTTTGAGGAGGATAGAATCTCGCCAAGAATTTGTTCACCACATCTTCCCAGGTTGTTAAACTCTCCTTCAGGAAAGATTCCAGCCATTTAGATGCTTTGTCCTTGAGTGAAAAGGGGAACAAAAGTAATCTATAGATATCAGGATGAACACCATTAGACTTCACAGTATCACATATCCTCAGGAAGGTGGTTAGATATTGATTGGGGTCTTCTTGGACACTTCCTCCGAATGAACAGTTATTCTGAACAAGGGTGATGAGCTGTGGCTTTAGTTCAAAGTTATTGGCATGTATGGTTAGCTTTTGGATGCTACTTCCACAGTTTCCTGGGTTTGGATTAATATAAGAGCCTGGAACTCTTCTCTCTTGTCCAGCATGATGCACTGGACCTTCGCTGCCATGGTTGTGAGCCTCTTCTTCATGATGGTTCTCCATATTCTCATCCATGTCTGGTTCAAAATACTCTTCCTCTTCCTCAGCACTAACAACTCTCTTTCCTCTTGCTTCCCTCCTTAGTCTAAGGAAGGTCCTCTCAGGTTCAGAATCAAAGGAAGTTGAAGCCCCGCTTCTTCTACCTGTCATACAACCAACAACGCACAAGCAAGAAGGAGATAAATGCAGGAAGTATTCTTGTCAGAAATGCTGTTAGTGTGAGTGATGTAATATATCAAATAATTAGTGGGTTAGTGAACTAAATTGTAACAAATAAGAGAACCCCTCAAACGGGTAAAGGATAAAGAAAAAAAAATAACTAAAATTGAAAGTAAATCACTCAAATAGAAATTAAATCAAATAAAAGAAAAATGCTCAATCTAGTTATCCACCAATTTAATCATTGTTGATACAAAATCAATCCCCAGCAACGACGCCATAAACTTGATGCATGGAAACTTGTCTCTCAACAAATTTTCCTTCGGCAAGTATACCGAATTCTCGTCAAGTAAAAACTCACAATAGAGTGAGGTCGAATCCCACAGGGATTGATTGGTCAAGCAACTTTAATTAGAGGAATGTTCTAGTTGAGCTACGCAGAAATTGAGTTGATATTTGCAGAATCATAAATGGCGGGAAAGTAAATAACAGAAAGTTTAAAAGCTGGAAAATAAAGAGCAAAATGTAAATGGCGGAAAGTAAATTGCAGAATCTTAAATGGGGATTTGGGGAAATGAACATAAACGTAAATGGCAGAAAGTAAAGAGAATGGGTAAGATCAGAAATGGGGGATTCATTGGGCTCAGGAGATGTTGTATTCTCCGGATCAAGTTCATTCTCATCTCTTCCTCAATCAATGCATTCATTGATCTCCTTGGCAATCTTAAGTGATTGGATTCCAATTCCTTGGTAATTCAATCTCTCAAATCTTGATCAATAGCCAATTCCTTGGTCTAATTGCTCATGAGAAGAGATGAAGTATGGTCACTGATTATACCACATGTATTCCCAAATCAAAGTGTTGGTAGGATTATATGTCACTATATCCAACCAAACCCCAATTTGGTCCAACATGAGAAAGTATTTCTAGCATGATCTCTTCATTCTTCTTCCAAAGTTCCGAAGAGATCCAAGTATGAATAGCTTCTTTTCCAAGACAACTACCCAATTGGATGAAGATTGAAAGCTTTCTAGTAAAATCAAGAGAAAAAAAAGAAGAAGAATAATGAAAACTATTATTGATCCATCAAAGTACAACAGAGCTCCCTAACCCAATGAAAGGGGTTTATTTGTTCATAGCTCTGGGAATGGAAAGCGTAAATGAAAAGTACATTTTGAAAACTAAAACTAGAAGTTGCAGAGAAAGTAAAATATACAGAGTGTAGTTCTTCCCAATGCCCAAAAGCTCTCTACTAGTTCAAAACTACTCCTATATATACTACTCTTCTGATCTTCTAGTTGGCTCTTCAAGTCTTGGATATGGGCCTTTGGATCTTTAGTTGAAGTAGTTACAGTCTTTAGTGGGCTCAGCTTTGCTTGCAGAAAAGGTGTGAGTTAGGCATGGACGTTAGTTAGGACGTTAGTGGTGTTAACGTTAAGTGAAAATGTGGGTTCGAGAACGTTAGTGACGATCACCTTTTTCACTAACGTTCCAAGCCAAAAATGATCCACGTTAACTTCAACGTTAGTGGCACTAACGTGACCAATAACGTTGCCTCTTGGTCCTTCGCAAACGTTATTGGCATTCACCTTTTCCAATAACGTTGTTTATTGCCCATTTTCCCCACGTTAGAGTTCACTTTATTATAACTAATGTGACCCTTAACGTGGGCATGCCTAAGCTTCGAGAGCGTTAGTGACACTTACCTTTTTCACTAACGCTCCAAACGCCCCTCCTTCCCACGTTAGAGTTCACGTTAATGTGATTAACGTGACTACTAACGTGGTGGTGATTGCCATCTCTAACGTTAGTGACAAAGGTGAGTGTCACTAACGTTGGTCTATCAATTCTTCCTCCACGTTAGCTTCCATGTTAATGTAATTAACGTGGCAACTAACGTGGGCAATAGTGGCTTAATCCAATGTTAGTGACAAAGGTGAGTGTTACTAACGTTGGCAATTCCTTGTTCCTTTCACGTTAGAGTTCACGTTAATGTAATTAACGTGACTCTTAACGTGGCCAAGTGTGCCCTTTTTTCCAACGTTAGTGGTATTCACTTTTACCACTAACGTTGGAGCTTCCCTTCTCCTCCACATTAGCTTCCACGTTAATGTAATTAATGTGGCAACTAACGTGGGCTATAATGGCTTTCGAAGGCGTTATTGGTGATCACTTTTCTTATTAACGTTGCAAGCTAGCTCCCATTCCACGTTAGTGGTCACGTAAATTAGACTAACGTGGCTACTAACGTGGTTCTTCCTTGCTTCCTTTATCCTGAAATCAAGCAATTAAAGTGCATCAAAGCTCTATTCCAAGTCATGAGATCATGCATTATCTAATTTGTCATTCAATTCATGCATAATTCTCATGAAATCATGTAAAGTTCACAATGTTTGCTTGAATCAAGATGTAAGTGAATATCTACCCAAAACTTGCTTATTTACTAAGAAAATACATGAAACTACCCTAAAACAATAAAGAAAAGGTCAGAAAAACTGGCCAAAATGCCCTGGCATCAACTGTCACAGTTACGCACGAACTCTCGGGAGTCTTTATAGAGAGTAGGCCAGTAGAAGCCACATTGGAGGACTTTTGTGGCTGTTCGCTCGCCTCTGAAATGTCCTCCATATTGTGATCCATGACAATGCCATAATATCTTCTATGCTTCTTCTCTAGGCACACACCTACGGATTATTCCGTCTGCACATCTCTTAAAGAGATATGGTTCATCCCACAAGTAGTACTTTGCATCAGTAATTAATTTTTTTGTTTGTTGCCTGCTGTACTCCTTGGGTATGAATCTTGCAGCTTTATAGTTTGCAATGTCTGCAAACCATGGTCTTTCCTGAATGGCAAACAATTGCTCATCCGAAAAGGTTTCAGAGATCACAATAGAGGGGGAGGATGCCCCTTCTACTGTTTCTATCCGGGACAGATGATCAGCCACTTGGTTCTCTGTCCCTTTTCCGTCTCTTATTTCTATATCAAACTCTTGCAGAAGCAACACCCATCTTATGAGCCTGGGTTTTGAATCCCGCTTTGTAAGTAGATATTTAAGAGCAGCATGGTCAGTGTACACAATCAATTTTGATCCTACTAAGTATGATCTAAACTTCTCAATGGCATAGACCACTGCAAGCAACTCCTTTTCTGTGTTTGTGTAATTTTTCTGTGCATCATTTAAAACATGGCTAGCATAATAAATGACATGCAGAAGCTTGTTATGCCTTTGTCCCAGTACTGCACCAATGGCATGGTCACTGGCATCACACATTAGTTCGAATGGTAATGTCTAGTCTGGTGCAGAAATAACTGGTGCTGTGACCAGCTTAGCTTTCAGAGTTTCAAATGCCTGCAGATACTCTGTCTCAAACACAAATGGCATGTCAGCAGCTAGCAGATTGCTCAGAGGTTTTGCAATTTTTGAAAAATCCTTTATAAACCTCCTATAGAATCCTACATGCCCCAGAAAGCTTCTGATTGCCTTAACATTGGCAGGTGGTGGTAATTTTTTAATTACTTCCACTTTAGCTTGATCCACCTCTATTCCCTTGTTTGAAATTTTATGCCCAAGGATAATTCCTTCAGTTACCATAAAGTGACATTTTTCCCAGTTTAAAACAAGGTTGATCTCTTGGCATCTTTTCAGAACAAGTGCTAAATGGTCAAGGAAGGAGCTGAATGAGTCTCCAAATACTGAAAAGTCATCCATAAAGACTTCCAGAAATTTCTCTACCATATCAGAGAAGATAGAGAGCATGCATCTCTGAAAGGTTGCAGGTGCATTGCACAGACCAAAAGGCATCATTCTGTAGGCAAACACTCTAGAAGGACATGTGAATGCTGTTTTCTCTTGTTCTTGAGGATCTACTGCAATTTGGTTGTAACCTGAATAGCCATCCAAAAAGCAGTAATATTCATGACCTGCTAGTCTCTCTAGCATCTGGTCTATGAATGGTAAAGGAAAGTGATCCTTTCTGGTGGCTGTATTGAGCCTTCTGTAATCAATACACATATGCCACCCTGTAACTGTTCTTGTAGGAACCAGTTCATTCTTTTCATTATGAACCACTATCATGCCTCCTTTCTTAGGGACAACTTAGACAGGGCTCACCCAGGGGCTATCAGAAATAGGATAAATAATCCCAGCCTCCAGTAACTTGGTGACCTCTTTCTGCACCACCTCCTTCATGGCTGGATTTAGCCGCCTTTGTGGTTGAACCACTGGCTTAGCATCGTCCTCCAATAGGATCTTTTGCATGCATCTTGCTGGGCTGATGCCCTTAAGATCACTTATGGACCACCCAAGAGTTGTCTTGTGTGTCCTTAGCACTTGAAGTAGTGCTTTCTCTTCCTGTGGATTTAAAGCAGAGCTTATGATCACCGGAAAATTATCACCTTCTCCCAGAAATGCATATTTCAAGAATGGTGGTAGTGGTTTGAGCTCGGGTTTAGGAGGTTTCTCCTCTTCCTGAGGAATTTTCAGAGGCTCTTTTATTTCCTCTGATTCCTCCAAATCAGGCTGAACATCTTTAAAGATGTCTTCTAGCTCTGATTCGAGACTCTCAGCCATGTTGATCTCCTCTACCAGGGAGTCAATAATATCAATACTCATGTAGTCTTTTGATGTGTCTGGATGCTTCATTGCCACAACAACATTCAGCCTGAACTCATCCTCATTGATTCTTAAGGTCACTTTCCCTTTTTGGACATCAATAAGGGTTCGTCCAGTTTCTAGGAAAGGTCTTCCTAGAATGAGAGTTGCACTTTTGTGCTCCTCCATTTCCAGCACTACAAAGTTAGTGGGAAAGGTAAATGGCCTAACCTTGACAATCATGTCCTCAATTATGCCTGATGGATATTTAATGGAGCCATCAGCAAGTTGAAGACATATCCGGGTTGGTTTGACCTCTTCAGTTAAGCCAAGCTTTCTAATAGTGGATGCAATAGATTGATACTTGCCCCAAGGTCACATAGAGCTATCTTGGTACAAGTACCCTCTAATGTGCATGGTATCATAAAGCTTCCGGGATCCTTAAGCTTTTCTGGTAAGCTTGTTAGAATGACTGCACTGCATTCTTCAGTGAGAAAAACTTTTTCTGTTTCTCTCCAATCCTTCTTATGACTTAAGATGTCTTTCATGAACTTAGCATAAGAGGGTATTTGCTCAAGTGCCTCTGCAAACGGAATCTTTATTTCAAGAGTCCTGGGATAGTCTGCAAAGTGGGCAAATTGTTTATCATGTTCCGCTTGGCGGAGTTTCTGAGGATAAGGCATTTTGGCTTTATATTCTTCAACCTTAGTTGCTACAGGTTTATTTCCTACAGAGGCAGGTTGAGAGGCCTTCTTGATGGAGTTATTATCAGCACTTGCAGGTGTCTGATCCCTCACTGGCGTTTGAACGCCAGAACTGGACATGGAATGGGCGTTTAACGCTAGTTTTTCACCCTTTTCTGGCATTTGAACGCCAGACTTATTCCTCTCTGGGCTCTTACTGTCCTCAGAGGGATTTTGGGTAGCAGGTTGCTCATCCTCTGTCAGCTGTTCTTTTCTTGGCTTTCTGCTGCTTTGAGTTGAGGTATTAATGTTTTTCCACTTCTTAATTGAACTGCTTGGCACACCTCTGTTATCTATTTTGATAACTACTATTTTGTCTGATTCAATTGTGATTCCATATCTTTGTTAGCATTTTTGGTTTCTTGTAGCATCTCCTTAAATTCTGCTAACTGCCTTGTTATAGAAGATAGTTGCTGATTGAGTTCAGCAACTTGTTCCTGAGGACTAAAGTCAGTTGATACTGCCTTAGCTTCTTCTTTTATGGAGGACTCATTACTTATATACAAATGCTGATTTTTAGCAACTATATCGATAAGCTCTTGAGCCTCTTCCATAGTCTTTCTCATGTTTATAGATCCACCAGCTGAGAGGTCTAGAGATACCTGAGCTTTTTCTGTAAGCCCGTAGTAGAAGATGTCTAACTGCACCCACTCTGAAAACATTTCAGAGGGGCATTTCCTTAGCATCCCTCTGTACCTCTCCCAGGCGTTATAAAGGGATTCATCATCCTCTTGTTTAAAGCCTTCGATGTCCAGCCTTAGCTGTGTCATCCTTTTTGGAGGGAAATATTGATTCAGGAATTTGTCTGATAACTGTTTCCATTTCTTATGCTTGCTGTAGGTTGGTTATTTAACCACTTCTTAGCTTGATCTTTTACAATAAATGGAAATAGTAATAATCTGTAGACATCCTGATCTATTTCCTTGTCACGTACTGTGTCAGCAATTTGCAAGAACTGTGCCAGAAACTCAGTAGGTTCTTCCTGTGGAAGACCGGAATACTGGCAATTTTGCTGCACCATGACAATGAGCTGAGGATTTAGCTCAAAACTGCTTGCTTTGATAGGAGGTATACAGATGCTACTCCCATGTGCAGCAGTAATGGGGTTAGCATATGACCCCAGAGTCCCTCTGGACTGTTCATTTCCATTTAGGTCCATGATGGATAAAAGAGAATTGATGTGAATTGCAAATAAAATATATTTTTGTTTTTGTTTTATTTAAGTAGAAACAAACCAAATAATTAAAAATAAATAAAAATAATAAGATAAAATAAAATAATTAAAAATTAAAATATAAATTTCGAAAACTAAGAGAAAAATAAATTTGAAAACTAAAATAATTACTTAATTAAGAAGATTTGAAAAACTTTGGATATGATTTTTGAAAAAGATTTTGAAATTTAAAATTTCAAAACGAAGATAAGACAGAATAAAAAGTTTTAAAATAAAAATTTGAATTTTTAAAGGAAAATTCGAAAATTAATTAAAATAAAGAGAAAAGATTTTTAATGAAGAAAGAGAAAAACAGTAAAATTGATACCAAACTTAAATTTTTAGATCAAAACAAGGGAAACAAACAGGAAAACTTTGAATATCACGATGAACACTAAGAACAACTTTTGAAAAAAATTTTAGAAAACAGAAACACAAAGGACACCAAACGTAAAAAATTTTTATATTCTGAGCACTAATAATTCGAAAAAATTAAAAGAAAAATAAAATCATGCAATTGACACCAAACTTAAAATATGAAACTAAACTCAAACAGAAAAACTCAATTATTAGTTTATAAAAATTTTCAAAAAAAATTGAAAAAGAAAATAAGGATTTAAAAAAAAAGTTTCAACCAAAAACAATAATAGCAGACACAATTTTAGTGACTCTTAACTAAAAAGATAAATTTTTCCTAATCTAAGCAACAAAATAAACCGTCAGTTGTCCAAACTCGAATAATCCCCGGCAATGGCGCCAAAAACTTGGTGCACGAATTGTAAATCACACTTTTCATAACTCGTACCACTAACCAGCAAGTGTACGGGGTCGTCCTTGTAATACCTTACGTGAGTAAGGGTCGATCCCACGGAGATTGTTGGCTTGAAGCAAGCTATAGTTATTTTGTAATTCTTAGTCAGGAAATTAATAATAAAAATGACTAGGTTTATGAAGAGTAAATAGCATAAATTAAATAATACTTGTTATGCAGTAATGGAGAACAGATTGAGGATTTGGAGATGCTCTATCTTTCGAATCTCTGCTTTTCTACTGTCTTCTTCTTCAAGCACGCAAGGCTCCTTCCATGGCAAGCTGTATGTTGGTGGATGACCGTTGTCAATGGCTACCATCCGTCCTCTCAGTGAAAATGGTCCAAATGCGCTGTCACCGCATGGCTAATCATCTGTCGGTTCTCACTCATATTGGAATAGGATCCATTGATCCTTTTGCGTCTGTCACTACGCCCAGCACTCGTGAGTTTGAAGCTCGTCACAGTCATCCTATCCCAGATCCTACTCGGAATACCACAGACAAGGTTTAGACTTTTCGAATCTCAGGAATGGCCGCCAATAATTCTAGCCTATACCACAAAGACTCTGATCTCACAGATTCGAATGCTCTATTGTCAGGAGATGCAATCAAACACGTGAACTAGGAATCAAAGAGATACACACTCAATCTAAGGTAGAACGAAAGTGGTTGTCAGGCACGCATTCATAGGTTGAGAATGGTGATGAGTGTCACGGATCATCACATTCATCATGGTTAAGTACGAGCGAGTATCTTAGAATAGAAACAAGCGTGATTGAATAGAAAACAGAAGTAATTGCATTAATCCATCGAGACACAGCAGAGCTCCTCACCCCAACCATGGAGTTTAGAGACTCATGCCGTAGAGGATACAAAATTCAGATGTGACATGTCATGAGGTACAAAATAAATCTCTAAAAGTAGTTTTTTGTTATTAAACTAGTAGCTAGGGTTACAACAAATAAGTAACTAAGTGCAAATAGTGCAGAAATCCACATCCGGGGCTCGCTTGGTGTGTGCTTGGGCTGAGCATTGAGCTTTACACGTGTAGAGGCTTCTCTTGGAGTTAAACGCCAGGTCGCAGCCTATTTGTGGCGTTTAACTCTGGTTTGTAACCTGTTTCTGGTGTTTAACTTCAGGATAGGGCAGGAAGTTGGCGTTTAAACGCCAGTTTGCGTCATCAAAACTCGTGCAAAGTATAGACTATTATATATTTCTGGAAAGCCCTGAATGTCTACTTTCCAACGCAATTGAGAGCGCACCAATTGGGTTTCTGTAGTGCTAGAAAATCTATTTCGAGTGCAGGGAGGTCAGAATCCAACAGCATCTGCAGTCCCTTTTCAGCCTCTAAATCAGATTTTTGCTCAGGTCCCTCAATTTCAGCCAGAAAATACCTGAAATCACAGAAAAACACACAAACTCATAGTAAAGTCCAGAAATGTGATTTTTGCATAAAAACTAATAAAAACATAGTAAAAACTAACTAAATCATACTAAAAACTACCTAAAAATAATGCTAAAAAGCGTATAAATTATCCGCTCATCAACAAGCCAATAGCAAAAGCTAGAATTGAAGCCACTACCGCCGCACCTAAAGTACTCATACCTTGATGAAGCCCACAAGTTCCCAGTGATCATAGCAAGGGAACTAAATCCTCTATAAGAAGAGAAGTTGCTATGTGTTTTGAGGAAGAACAAAAGGGCAATAGGGTGGAGCTTGGTGGATCTAGTAGGGATAATTCCCCAAGTGTGTGAGCACCAGATCTTTTTAGAAGAAGAAGCTAGACCCGTGAGACAACCTCAAAGGCGATTGAATCCTACCATTTTGGAGGTTGTCAAGAAGGAGGTAACCCCGTTACTCGAGGCGGACATCATCTACCCCATTTCGGATAGTGAATGGGTGAGTCCCGTTCAAGTTATGCCAAAGAAGTCCGGGGTAACCACAATAAAAAATGAAAGCAGGGAGCTCATAGCAACACAGGTGCAAAACTCTTGGCGAGTATGCATAGAATACCGAAGGTTGAACTCAGCCACTAGAAAAGATCATTCTCCACTTCCGTTTATCGATCAAATGCTCGATTGACTATCCGGTAAATCCCATTATTGCTTTCTAGATGGCTATTCGGGGTACTTCCAAATACACATTGCTCTAGAGGACCAAGAGAAAACAACATTTACTTGCCCTTTTGGAACTTATGCCTATAAGCGTATGCCATTCGATTTATGCAATGCACCGGCAACTTTCCAAAGGTGCATGATGAGCATATTTACAGATTTTCTAGAGCAATGCAAGGAGGTATTCATGGATGACTTCACGGTATATGGTTATTCTTTTGATCATTGCTTGGATAATCTTGAAAAAGTTTTGGAAAGATGTACTAAAACCAACCTTGTCTTGAATTTTGAGAAGTGTCATTTCATGGTTAAGCAAGGCATTGTTTTAGGACATATTGTTTCCAAAGATGGTATTTCTGTAGATCCTGCTAAAATCAATGTTATATCTAGCTTGCCTTACCCCTCTTTCGAGAGGGAAGTCCGTTCTTTCCTTAGAAATGCAGAATTTTATCGAAGATTCATGAAGGACTTTAGTAAGGTAGCATTGCCTCTATCAAGATTGTTGCAAAAGGATATTGAGTTTGATTTAAGCAAAGAATGCATGGAGGCTTTTGACAAGATCAATGTAGGATTGACCCAAGCTCCCATTGTGCGAGGGCCGGATTGGAGTCGGCCATTCGAAATAATGTGTGATGCTTCAAATTTTGCCGTGGGAGCCGCGTTAGCACAACGCAAGGGTAAGAATCCATATGTCATAGCCTATGCATCAAAAATACTAGATGTAGCCCAATCCAAGTACACCACCACCGAAAAAGAACTTTTAGCCATAGTTTTTGCCTTGGACAAGTTCCGAGCATATCTACTTGGTTCAAAGGTGGTGGTGTACTGGTGCACGAAATTGTGATCTCTGGTAATGGCTTCTTAGGCCAGATACTCTGATCTAGTTTTACAGTCTGTCACAACTTCGATACAACTAACCAGCAAGTGCACTGGGTCGTCCAAGTAATACCTTACGTGAGTAAGGGTCGAATCCCACGGAGATTATTGGTATGAAGCAAGCTATGGTCACCTTGTAAATCTCAGTTAAGTTGACTCATATGGGTTACAATATATTATGTAAATAAAACATAGAGTCGGGATAGAAATACTTATGTAAATCATTGGTAGGAATTTCAGATAAGTGAATGGGGATGCTTTTCGTTCCTCTGAACCTCTGCTTTCCTGCTATCTTCATCCAATCTGTCTTACTCCTTTCCATGGCTGGCTGTATGCAAGGGCATCACCGTTGTCAGTGGCTACATCCCCTCCTCTCAGTGAATCATATGCTCACGCACCCTGTCACGGCACGGCTATTCATCTGTCGGTTCTCGATCATGCTGGAATAGGATTCACCCTCCTTTTGCGTCTGTCACTAACGCCCAACAATCGCGAGTTTGAAGCTCGTCACAGTCATTCAATCATTGAATCCTACTCAGAATACCACAGACAAGGTTTAGACCTTCCGGATTCTCTTGAATGCCGCCATCATTCTAGCTTACGCCACGAAGATTCTGGTTAGGAGATCTAAGAGATACTCATTCTAGCTTAATTCATGTAGAACAGAAGTGTTCGTCAGGCACGCGTTCATAAGGGAGAAGGATGATGAGCGTCACACATAATCATCACCTTCATCACGTTCTTAGGTGCGAATGGATATCTTAGAAGCGAAATAAGAAGAATTGAATAGAAAACAGTAGTACTTTGCATTAATCTTTGAGGAACAGCAGAGCTCCACACCTTAATCTATGGAGTGTAGAAACTATACCGTTGAAAATACATAAGTGAAAGGTCCAGGCATGGCCGAGATGGCCAGCCCCCTAAAACGTGATCAAAGGATCATAAGGTAATCCAAAGATGCCTAATACAATAGTAAGAGGTCCTATTTATAATAAACTAGTCACTAGGGTTTACATGAGTAAGTAATTGATGCATAAATCCACTTCCGGGGCCCACTTGGTGTGTGTTTGGGCTGAGCTTAAGTGTTCCACGTGCAGAGGCCATTTGTGGAGTTGAACGCCAGTTTCTATGCCAGTTTGGGCGTTCAACTCTGGTTTTGGATCCTTTTCTGTCGCTGGACGCCAGATTTGGGCAGAAGGCTGGCGTTGAACGCCAGTTTACGTCGTCAATTTTTGGCCAAAGTATGGACTATTATATATTGCTGGAAAGCCCTGGATGTCTACTTTCCAACGCAATTGGAAGCGCGCCATTTCGAGGTCTGTAGCTCCAGAAAATCTACTTTGAGTGCAGGGAGGTCAGAATCCAACAGCATCAGCAGTCCTTTTTCAACCTCTGAATCTGATTTCAGTTCAAGTCCCTCAATTTCAGCCAGAAAATACTTGAAATCACAGAAAAACACACAAGCTCATAGTAAAGTCCAGAAATGTGAATTTAACATAAAAACTAATGAAAATATCCCTAAAAGTAACTAGATCCTACTAAAAACATACTAAAAACAATGTCAAAAAGCGTATAAATTATCCGCTCATCATGTACTCGGATCATGCGGCGTTAAAGTATTTGTTGGCTAAGAAGGAATCCAAACCGAGATTGATTAGATGGGTTTTATTGTTGCAAGAGTTTGACTTGGAAATTAAGGATAGGAGTGGGACACAAAACCTAGTGGCGGACCACTTAAGTCGCCTTGAACACACAAAAGGCGATACCACTCCTATTAATGATTCTTTTCCCTTTGAGGGCTTGCATGCAATCTCGGAAACCATCCCTTGGTATGCACCAATCACCAATTACTTAGTATCTCGCTCCTTCCCTCCTAATCTCCAAACATCAAAAGGATAAGCTAAAAAGTGAATCTAAATACTATGTGTGGGATGACCCATACCTTTGGAGATGTGGAGCGGATCAAGTAATTCGGAGGTTTATTCCACAAACCGAATTCTACTCAATCTTGGAAGCTTGCCACTCCTCCGAAGGAGGAGGCCATTTTGGACCTCAACAAACGGCAAGGAAAATCCTAAATTGTGGATTTTGGTGGCCAACTATTTTCAAGGACTCTTCTTATTTTTATAAATCTTGTTCTCAATGCATTAGATTTGGTAATATCTCCAAGAAGGATGAAATCCCCCAACAAACCATGCTATTTTTTGAGATTTTTGATGTGTGGGGAATCGACTTAATGGGGCCGTTCCCAAATTCTAATGATTTTCTCTACATTCTACTTGCCGTTGATTATGTGTCCAAATGGGTGGAAGCGATACCCACCCGGACGGATGATGCTAATGTCGTCCTTTCTTTTGTGAGAAACAATATCATTTGTAGATTTGGGTCACCACGAGCAATCGTGAGCGACCAAGGTTCCCATTTTTGCAATAAGAGATTGTTGCCCGAAAAACTAAGGTTAAAATAGGAAGGCCCATATCAAGTAGTGGAAGTGGAACCCTATGGAGTTTACCATTTGCGCCATCCCTCAACTTCGGACATCTTCAAGGTCAATGGGCACCGTCTCAAGTTGTATCATGGTGAGCAAATGAAGAGCAACAAGGAGATTGAGGTATTCTTTTTGGAAGATGCACCTCTTGGCAAAGAGCAATGAGCTAGTGAAAGTCTAACTTAAGGACATTAAACAAAAGTGCTAGGTGGGAGAGACCCCACCATGGTGAGATCTATCCTTTTTACCCTTTTGTATATAGTTCTTGAACTCTTCATTGTTTTGCGATTGCTTAGTTATAGCTTTGCTTGATTAGAGTTGATTGTGACTACCTTAGATAACTTGTTCATGAAGATTTGCATTGAGTTTTCAATAAATGAATTGATTTTATAGTGGAAGAACACCCCTTCTTTGGGTTTTGCATTGAGTTTTGGGTGTTTTTGACCCCTTTGGCTTGTTAGGACACTAAATTCATGATAATTAGGCATTCTTCATGATTCTTGCAAAAAAAAAAGGGGCGTACATGCACGCACTATGCGCGTACGCGCCTTTACGCCTTCGCAGCTCCTGGGTCATTTTCCAGAGAGTTGTCCAAATTCTGGGCCAATTCTGAGCCCTGGGCATGACCACAGTCGTGCGTGCGCGCACCTGGCGCGTCCGCGCCCATGGCCATTTGCGCAAAAGCACGTGTACGCGCACTAGCCGCGTCCGCGCTAATGATGTGAATTGCAATCCAAAGTCATTTTCTCGAGAGTTGTGCCCAAGTTGGGCTAATACCATGCCAATGGCCTAACTCGACTCGCGCGTTCGTGCACAGGCCGCGCACGTGCACCTCAAGCAAAATGCATATCGACGCGCCAGAGCGCCGTGCGCGTCCGCATCGATTGTACAAAGTCATCTTCTGGTACTTTTTCCCGAGAGTTGAGCCAAAGTTGTACCCAACTTGTGATGAAGGCACAACTCCGATGCATGCGCAAGCGCACCTGGCGCTCGTGCGCACGCCTGCCCATCACCACTTCATGCGTACGCGCACTGTGCGCGTCCGCGCCCCTATTGATTTTTGCCTATGCGTGCACCCGCGTGCATGGCGTGCGCGCGCCGGTTTCGCGAACCAATGACTTTAGAGCGTGCCCTTTTCTTTCAATCTCTTCTTACCTTCTTACCATCACCCTTCTTCTTCCCTTCTACCATTTCTACCACCTCTCTTTCTCCTCTCCTCTCTCATACTCTTCACTACCTTTTTTCTCACTTACATACCCCATTTCTCTTCTTCCTCTCAAGGTACTTCTCATTTCTATTCTTTTTTTTTTTAGTTTTCTCTTCCTTCGTCTTTTCATTAGCTACATTCCCTTACTCTTCCTCTTAATTAGTTTTCATTCATGTTTACTTTGTTTATTATATTTTCCTTCTTTTTATTTTTACTTATGGTTGTTAAAAGTGGGGATTACTCTTGCATTGATGAGTTGGATTCTTTTAATTACTTTCTCTTGCAATGTGTGGCATGCTTTGATGATTAATGATGCTTTATGGGATGTTACATTGTCACCCTTCCCTCAATTTTTGTCATGAAAAGGGATGCACACCAAGTGTTTGATGGAAGACCTACATGACTTTTTGGAGTTACATTTGACTTAGTGTCCTCTACTTTAGTGCTCTTTCTTATTTACTTGCTTGTTCATAGGTGCATTGAGCTTACTACATTTCTTGCTTCATTTCTACATGCTCATCCCCTAATTTTCACTCCTTGTTATTGATGTTAAGAGTGTGTGCTTCTTGTTTGCATGCATATACCACTCATACATCACATGCTAGTTATTCGCCACGATTTTCATTGTTGCCTTAGTCACGTGTTGCAGCTGTCATGTGTCTAAGCCACTTATTCTTTTATGCTTTATCACTTGCATGATTATTATTTCTTGGTGCTTCTTTAAGTTTAATTTTGCCACCTTTCCCTCTTTTCTAGGATGGTTATCAAGAAAGACAACAGAAAGGCACCCAAAAAGGCACCCTCATGGTCCACTAGCAAAGCACAACAAGCACCTAGAGCCAAGCCCCTCCTCAATAAGGCACGGAGCGTTGCTAACATTGATGTTTTGGAAAAGGACAATCCGGCAAGGGATCCGACCAAGTTCCCAAACTGCTATTGCGAACTTGTCTACCCCTTGATCAAACCAAGGAACTATCATGCGGAGCCTCTTCTAGCCCCTCCGGCTCATGTCATTCCATTCATCATGCCCGCATCGAGCGGCGGCAATGGGAGTTCCTATTGAGGAAGCCACGGGAAGCAAACTTGTCCTGGGTGGAAGAATTTTACACTAACTACCACTCCTCCTCTCTTGCATCGGTATTTGTGTGCCGAAGACAAGTTTCCGTCACAGAGGAGGCCATTCAAAGTGTGCTTAGGATCGGACCGTTAGCGGAAGGGATTGATGCATATCAAGAGATTTTGTCGGCATGGTGCGAATACGCGTTTGATTAGGATACCGTCCTTAGGGTCATTGCCATACCCGAATCATTCTGGATTCAAGGAAGGATAAGGCCTCGGCCCAAGGGCATCAGCGCATGCTTTCTCACTAGAGAGGCTCAGGCATGGGTCCAAATTCTAGCCCATTATATGCTTCCAAGCACCCATGGCTCATCTATCACTGCCGAGTATTGGTTTGATGTGTCCTCACAGAGAGACCGGTTCATATTCTCCGTCTCATTCGCCAAGGTATGGGCCGCATCCACGCTAAGGGAAACTTACCATTTCCCGATCTAGTGACCGACTTAGTTGCCGCAACCGGTGTTCCCCGAGAGACTAAGGATCGGAGGGCCATGATCCCGATAGACGGCGATGTTGTTCCGAATGGGAGATATCTTTACCCTCTGGCGGACACCAAGGAGCCGAAGTTAGCCGTCCCCATGAGCATTCCCACCACCTCAATCGCACCACCAAAGTCATCCATGCAACGCATAGAGGACCTCCACAAGAAGCTCGATTGTTATGAGTAGCGAAACCAATGCCGATACACTTTTGTCAAGAAGCTTCTAAGTTGCCTATCACCACCTATGGAAGAACCGGAAATTTCCACGTCCACCGGCACCGATAATAAAGAAAACGATAATGAAGAAGAGGATGGACACTCGGAAGCCGATCAACCACTACGTCTCCCTCAAGGCACGGAGGACCATGCCAACTTCTAAGTGTGAGGAGGTCGGTCGGCCGACCGGTCTTCATAGGTAACACCCGAATAAATTTTGAATCTCTTTTGCTAATTAGGATAGATTGCATAATTAGGTTTTTCACCTTTTTAACCCCTTTGCATATTAGTTATCTCTTAATAAATCCACTTGGTTAGAGTAATGACTTCTCTTCTAGAACTAGATCTCTCCTAGAACTAGAATTTTACGGCAACCCTACAAATTTTGAAGAATTTTTTATGCTAAGCTTGCTCGAAGAATGTAATTTGGAACATGGATTTTGAGCCAAGAACACGAGCAAGTGAGTTTGAGCCTAATTGCGTGGTTACATCTTATAACCACTTACTTTCCTTCTTGTGTGCATTGTTCTCTCTCTATGATTGTGATCCTTAATTTGTTTGACTCTATATGTCCATTGTTATATGTATAAATGCATGTGCATGATTGAGGCCATCAATTCACTTAGCTACTTACCCAAATGACCTTACCTTATAACAACCTTTGCAACCAATTTTGAGCCTACGCTTAACCCGATTATTCTTAATTTTAGCACATCACAAGCCAAAGACGAAAAACCATGAATATCCCTATTTGAATCCTTGAATAGCTTAGGCTAGTGCATGTGTGCCATTCAAGTGTGGGAAAACGCGGGGGGGGGGGAGGGGGAAGCATTGGTTGAGATAAGAGCATGTTGTTTTTGTTGAAAAATTGGGAAGTGGATACATACTCATGTGTTGATTAAATGTATAGACCTCATGCATTGATGTTCTTGTATATAGTTGAAAAAAAATATATGAGAAAAACAAAAGAAAAAAATATATACATATATGCGTATAGAAAAAAAAGAGAAAAGACAAGAAAAGAAAAGAAAAAAAAATATATATATATAGAAAAAGGAAGAAAAAAAAGAGAAGCAATAAAAGGGGACAAAATATCCCAAAGTAAGACTTAGAGACCAATCAATGCATATGTGTAATGATCAAAAGTAAATGTATGAGTATGTGAAAGAGTGAGGAATGGGTAGCTAGGTTAGTACATAATTGTATAGGATGTTATATAGGTTAGGTAGGGAGCTCAAGTTAATCAAAGGATTCAATTTTTAGCCCACTTAGCCAAATATATAACCCTACCTTAACCCTAACCCCAGTCAACCTAAGGAAAGACCTCATGATATATGTATGCATGCATAGAACAATTGTTGATTATTAGAGGATTTTGGAAGAGCATGAAGTAGGGGAGGATTGAGTGATCAACCCTATACACCGAGCGAATAGAGTGCAAATACTTCCGGGGAGGGGTTCGAAGCTTAATTCCTTGTTCCCGGCTCTCGCGAGTGTTTTTCATGCAAGTTACGCATATTTCACTTTGGGTTACTAGAATTGGTAGAGTTCATACATTGCCCATCATCTTACCCTATGTGCATATATATATATATATGTGTGTGTGTGTGTGTGTGTGTGTGTATGTTCTAGGAAGATTGAATTGCTCTTGACCAAGTAGATAGTAGCATACACCCTAGTTGCATTCATGTAGGTAGATTGCATTCTATGAGTCTCACTCTCTTGTGATCCTTTGATCTTTAGCATGAGGACATGCTATACTTTAAGTGTGGGGAGGTTGATAAATCCCGTTTTTAGGGTCTATCATGTATAGATTTAAGAGTTTTATCAAATGATCTTCCTCACTTATTCATATAAAACTGCATGATTTTGTGTTCCTTTCCACATTTTGCCTCATAGATGAAAACATGCTTCTTTTGCATCAAAATTAATATATTGCAATCCTCATTTATTACCATTCGATGCCTTGATCCATTTGTTAAGTGGTTTCAGAAGTTATAGGACAAAAATGGCTGAGAGGAGTGAAGGAAGCATGCATGAATGGAAGGAGCATGGAATAAAGCAAGTTTTGAAACTTCGGCATGTGCGCGCATGCGCACCGTACGCATACGCGCGAATGTTTAATCTCAGAGCCGGCTGGGTGGAGCCGAGACGAGAAGCCGGTGCGCTTATATGGCTGGGCCACAAATCATTGGACGCGCGCGCGTACTATGCGCCTGCGCGCAGATCGCATAAGACCCAGGTGCGCGTACACATATAGTGCGCATGTAATTTTTAAGAAGAAAATGTGACCAGCGATTTTAAGGAGTCCCAGGCCCTGTTTTGGAGCAGAATTTTGGAGGAAAAAGCTTAAGAAGACCAAGGATTAGGAGTGTTAGGAGAATTAGTCATAATTCTAGATATTTTGGGTAGTTAGTTACATTTTGTTTTTAGAGAGAGAAACTCTAACTTCTCTCTATGATTTCACTTCCTCCATTGCAATTCTCCTTTGATTTCTTGGTGAGATCCATTGCTAATTCACTTTTGTTTTGATACAAGTTATAGATCTACTCTTCTTCTACTCTCAATTGATGTTCTTTTGATTCAATCTCTTAGATCTAGATTTGTTTGACGTTGCTACTTTGAATTTTGATTAATGAATTGAGGAATTTCATTCAATTGCTTGATTGTTGATGGTTGTTTGGATTGGATAGCTTTAATTCAATTTTCTTCCCTCAATTACATCATGTGTTCTATGAGTGCCTACTAATTGTTTGTGATAATGAGAACCCTAGTTATGGAGTAGATCTCTCTTACTTGGCTTAGGGATTGAGTTATTGGAGACACCTGAATAGTGGATATCAATTGTTGACTAGGAATTGAGAATTACTAATTGACTTGGAGTGCACTAAAGCAAAATTCCCTAGGTGAGACTAGGACTTGTGACTCAAGTTAGTTGCTCTCACTTGACTTTCCTCCATTAGGGCGGTTAACTAAGTGAAGCAATAATCAACACTTATCACAATTGAAGGAAACTATAATGATGGAACTTCCAATGCTTACCCCTAGCCAAGGCCTTTATCTCAATTAATTGTTGTTTACCTGTGATAGCTTGAATTCTAGCACCAACTCTCAAAACCACAAAAGACTTCCTAATCAATGATGTTCATTATAAGCCAATTCCTAGGGAGAATAACCCAGGGTAAGAATCCATATGTCATAGCCTATGCATCAAAAATACTAGATGTAGCCCAATCCAAGTACACCACCACCGAAAAAGAACTTTTAGCCATAGTTTTTGCCTTGGACAAGTTCCGAGCATATCTACTTGGTTCAAAGGTGGTGGTGTACTGGTGCACGAAATTGTGATCTCTGGTAATGGCTTCTTAGGCCAGATACTCTGATCTAGTTTTACAGTCTGTCACAACTTCGATACAACTAACCAGCAAGTGCACTGGGTCGTCCAAGTAATACCTTACGTGAGTAAGGGTCGAATCCCACGGAGATTATTGGTATGAAGCAAGCTATGGTCACCTTGTAAATCTCAGTTAAGTTGACTCATATGGGTTACAATATATTATGTAAATAAAACATAGAGTGGGGATAGAAATACTTATGTAAATCATTGGTAGGAATTTCAGATAAGTGAATGGGGATGCTTTTCGTTCCTCTGAACCTCTGCTTTCCTGCTATCTTCATCCAATCTGTCTTACTCCTTTCCATGGCTGGCTGTATGCAAGGGCATCACCGTTGTCAGTGGCTACATCCCCTCCTCTCAGTGAATCATATGCTCACGCACCCTGTCACGGCACGGCTATTCATCTGTCGGTTCTCGATCATGCTGGAATAGGATTCACCCTCCTTTTGCGTCTGTCACTAACGCCCAACAATCGCGAGTTTGAAGCTCGTCACAGTCATTCAATCATTGAATCCTACTCAGAATACCACAGACAAGGTTTAGACCTTCCGGATTCTCTTGAATGCCGCCATCATTCTAGCTTACGCCACGAAGATTCTGGTTAGGAGATCTAAGAGATACTCATTCTAGCTTAATTCATGTAGAACAGAAGTGTTCGTCAGGCACGCGTTCATAAGGGAGAAGGATGATGAGCGTCACACATAATCATCACCTTCATCACGTTCTTAGGTGCGAATGGATATCTTAGAAGCGAAATAAGAAGAATTGAATAGAAAACAGTAGTACTTTGCATTAATCTTTGAGGAACAGCAGAGCTCCACACCTTAATCTATGGAGTGTAGAAACTCTACCGTTGAAAATACATAAGTGAAAGGTCCAGGCATGGCCGAGATGGCCAGCCCCCTAAAACGTGATCAAAGGATCATAAGGTAATCCAAAGATGCCTAATATAATAGTAAGAGGTCCTATTTATAATAAACTAGTCACTAGGGTTTACATGAGTAAGTAATTGATGCATAAATCCACTTCCGGGGCCCACTTGGTGTGTGTTTGGGCTGAGCTTAAGTGTTCCACGTGCAGAGGCCATTTGTGGAGTTGAACGCCAGTTTCTGTGCCAGTTTGGGCGTTCAACTCTGGTTTTGGATCCTTTTCTGGCGCTGGACGCCAGATTTGGGCAGAAGGCTGGCGTTGAACGCCCGTTTACGTCGTCAATTTTTGGCCAAAGTATGGACAATTATATATTGCTGGAAAGCCCTGGATGTCTACTTTCCAACGCAATTGGAAGCGCGCCATTTCGAGTTCTGTAGCTCCAGAAAATCCACTTTGAGTGCAGGGAGGTCAGAATCCAACAGCATCAGTAGTCCTTTTTCAACCTCTGAATCTGATTTCAGCTCAAGTCCCTCAATTTCAGCCAGAAAATACCTGAAATCACAAAAAAACACACAAGCTCATAGTAAAGTCCAGAAATGTGAATTTAACATAAAAACTAATGAAAACATCCCTAAAAGTAACTAGATCCTACTAAAAACATACTAAAAACAATGTCAAAAAGCGTATAAATTATCCGCTCATCACAACACCAAACTTAAATTGTTGCTTGTCCCCAAGCAACTGAAAATCAAATAGGATAAAAAGAAGAGAATATACTTCAAATTCCAAACTATCAATGAAACAGAGCTTCAATCATATGAGCGGGACTTATAGCTTTTTGCCTCTTGAATAGTTTTGGCATCTCACTTTATCCATTGAGGTTCAGAATGATTGGCATCTATAGGAACTTCAGATTTCGAATAGTGTTATTGACTTTCTTAGTTCAGTATGATGATTCTTGAACACAGCTTCTTTATGAGTCTTGGCCGTGGCCCTAAGCATTTTGTTTTCCAGTATTACCATCGGATACATAAATGCCACAGACGCATAATTGGGTGAACCTTTTCAGATTGTGACTCAGCTTTGCTAAAGTCCCCAATTAGAGGTGTCCAGGGTTCTTAAGCACACTCCTTTTTTTTTTTTTGCTTTGGACCTTGACTTTAACCGCTCAGTCTCAAGTTTTCACTTGACACCTACACGCCACAAGCACATGGTTAGGGACAGCTTGGTTTAGCCGCTTAGACCAGGATTTTATTCCTTTAGACCCTCCTATCCACTGATGCTCAAAGCCTTGGGATCCTTTTTATTTGCCCTTGCCTTTTGGTTTTAAGGGTTATTGGCTTTTTCTGCTTGCTTTTTCTTTTTCTTTCTATTTTTTTCGCCTAAATTTTTTTTTTCTATTTTTTTTTTCTGCTGCTTTTTCTTGCTTCAAGAATCATTTTTATGATTTTTCAGATTATCAAATAACATGTCTCCTAGTCATCATTCTTTCAAGAGCCAACATATTTAACATTCTTAAACAACAACTTCAAAAGATATATGCACTGTTCAAGCATACATTCAGAAAACAGGAAGCATTGTCACCACATCAATATAATTAAGTTAAGTTCAAGGATAAATTCGAAACTCATGTACTTCTTGTTCTTTTGAATTAAAACAGTTTTTATTTAAGAGAGGTGATGGATTCATAGGACATTCATAACTTTAAGACAAAGTTACTAACTACTAATGATCATGTAATGAAGACACAAACACAGATAAGTACATAACATAGAAAACGAAAAACAGAGAAAGTAAGAACAAGGAATGAGTCCACCTTAGTGATGTCTTTGAGCTCTTCTATGTCTCTTCCTTGCCTTGGCTGCTCCTCCTTCATTGCTTTTAGATCTTCTCTGATTTCATGAAGGATGATGGAGTGCTCTTGATGTTCCACCCTTAGTTGCTTCCAATAATTGTGTGGAAGAAAATGTATCCCCTGAGGTATCTCAGGGATCTCTTGATTTGCAGTCAAATGTTCTACCACTGAGCTATAGACCCTTGATGGAAGCTTTTGTCTTCCCTTTCCTCTTTCTAGAGGTTTCTCTGGCCTTAGGTGCCATCAATGGTTATGGAAAAAAAACAAAAAAGCTATGCTTTTACCACACCAAACTTAGAATGTTGCTCGCCCTCGAGCAAAAGAAGAAAGAATAGAAGAATAAGAAGAAGATATGGAGGAGATGGATGGGAGTGTGTATTCGGCCATATGGGTGGGATTGGGTGGGAGAGAGATGTTGAATTTTTGAAGGTAGTGGGTGTATGGATGTGAGTGGTAAATGGAAAACAAAGATGATCATGAATGGAAAGAGAGATGATGAGGTAGGTGGGGATCCTGTGGGGTCCACAGATCCTGAGATGATCCTGTGGGGTCCACAGATCCTGAGGTGTCAAGGCATTTACATCCCTGCACCAATTTAGGCATGTAAAATGCCCTTGCACACAACTCTGGGCGTTCAGCGCCAGGTTGGTGCCCTTTTTAGGCGTTCAACGCCCCTTTGCTGCCATTTCTGGCATTGAACGCCAGAACCATGCTTGTTCTGGGCGTTCAGCGCCAGAACTATGCTCTGTTCTGGCGTTTGAACGCCAGACAGATGCTCCTCCAGGGTGTGATTTTTCTTCTGCTGTTTTTGATTCCATTTTCGATTTTTATATTTATTTTGTGACTCCACATGATCATGAACCTAAGAACACATGAAAAACAATAAAAATAAGAATTAGATAAACATTGGGTTGCCTCCCAACAAGCGCTTCTTTAATGTCAATAGCTTGACAGTGGGCTCTCATGGAGCCTCACAGATGTGCAGAGCTTTGTTGAGACTCTCCAACACCAAACTTAGAGTTTGGATATGGGAGTTCAACACCAAACTTAGAGTTTGGTTGTGGCCTCCCAACACCAAACTTAGAGTTTGACTGTGGGGGTTCTGGTTGACTCTGCTTTGAGAGAAGCTTTTCATGCTTCCTCTCCATGGTTGCAGAGGGAGATCCTTGAGTTTTGAATACAAGGGAGTTCTCATTCCATTGAAGGACTATTTCACCTCTGTCAACATCAATCACAGCTCTTGCTGTGGCCAGGAAAGGTCTTCCTAGGATGATGGATTCATCATCTTCCTTTCCAGTGTCCAGGACTATGAAATCAGTAGGTATGTAAAGGCCCTCAACCTTTACTAATACATCTTCTACTTGTCCATAAGCCTGTCTTCTTGAGCTGTCTGCCATCTCTAGTGAGATTTTAGCAGCTTGCACCCCATAGATTCCCAATTTCTCTATTACAGAGAGGGGCATGAGGTTTATACCTGAACCAAGGTCACACATAGCTTTAAAGATCATGGTGCCTATGGTACAAGGTAATATGAACTTTCCAGGATCCTGTCTCTTCTGAGGCAATGTCAGTTGATCCATATCACTTAGTTCATTGATGAACAAGGGAGGTTCAACTTCCCAAGTATCAATGCCAAATAATTTGGCATTGAGCTTCATGATTGCACCAAGAAACTTGGCAGTTTGCTCTTCAGTAACATCCTCATTCTCTTCAGAAGAGGAATACTCATCAGAGCTCATGAAGGGTATAAGGAGGTTCAATGGAATCTCTATGGTCTCTAGATGAGCCTCAGAGTCCCTTGGTTCCTCAGAGGGAAGCTCCTTATTGATCACTGGACGTCCCAGGAGGTCTTCCTCCTTGGGATTCACGTCCTCCCCTCTCCTCACAGGTTCGGCCATGGCGCTTATGTCAATGGCCTTGCACTCTCCTTTTGGGTTCTCTTCTGTATTGCTTGGGAGAGTACTAGGAGGGATTTCAGTGATCCTTTTACTCAGCTGGCCCCCTTGTGTTTCCAGATTTCTAATGGAAGATCTTGTTTCATTCATGAAACTTACAGTGGCCTTAGATAGATCAGAGACTAGATTTGCTAAATTAGAAGCATTTTATTTAGAGTTCTCTGTCTGTTGCTGAGTTGATGATGGAAAAGGCTTGCTATTGCTAAACCTATTTCTTCCACCATTATTAAAGCCTTGTTGAGGCTTTTGATCCTTCCATGAGAAATTTGGATGATTTCTCCATGTTGAGTTATAGGTGTTTCCATAAGGTTCACCTAAGTAGTTCACCTCTGCTATTGCAGGGTTCTCAGGATCATAGGCATCTTCTTCAGAAGATGCCTCTTGAGTACTGTTGGATGCAGCTTGCATTCCATGCAGACTCTGAGAAATCATATTGACTTGCTGAGTCAATATTTTATTCTGAGCCAATATGGCATTCAGAGTATCAACCTCAAGAACTCCCTTCTTCATAGGCGTCCCATTACTCACAGGATTCCTTTCAGAAGTGTACATGAACTGGTTATTAGCAACCATGTCAATGAGTTCTTGAGCTTCTGCAGGTGTTTTCTTTAGGTGAATGGATCCACCTGCAGAGGTATCTAATGACATCTTAGATAACTCAGACAGACCATCATAGAATATATCCAGGATGGTCCATTCTGAAAGCATGTCAGAAGGACACTTTTTGGTCAACTGTTTGTATCTTTCCCAAGCTTCATAGAGGGATTCACCTTCTTTCTGCCTGAAGGTTTGAACATCAGCTCTAAGCTTGCTCAGCTTTTGAGGAGGAAAGTACTTGGCTAAGAAAGCCGTGACCAGCTTATCCCAAGAGTTCAGGCTGTCTTTAGGTTGAGAATCCAACCATAATCTAGCTCTGTCTCTTACAGCAAAAGGGAAAAGCATGAGCCTGTAGACTTCAGGATCTACTCCATTAGTCTTAACAGTATCACATATCTGCAAGAATTCAGTCAAGAACTGAAAAGGATCTTCAGATGGAAGTCCATGAAACTTGCAGTTTTGCTGCATCAGAGAAACTAATTGAGGTTTCAGCTCAAAGTTGTTTGCTCCAATGGCAGGAATGGAGATGCTTCTTCCATGTAAATTGGAATTAGGTGCAGTAACGTCACCAAGCATCTTCCTTACATTATTATTATTTTCGGCTGCCATCTCCTTTTTCTGTTCAAAAATTTCTGAAAGGTTATCTCTGGATTGTTGTATTTTAGCTTCTCTTAATTTTCTCTTCAGAGTCCTTTCAGGTTCTGGATCTGCTTCCACAAGAATGTTCTTATCCTTGCTCCTGCTCATATGACAAAGAAGAAGGCACAGAAAAATAATAATAATAATGGAGATCCTTTATACCACAGTATAGGGATTCCTGTGTGAGTGGAAGAAGATGGGGAGACAAAGAATGTAATATAATGGAAGAAACACAACTGTGAGGAGGCTTTGAGATGTGAGATGAGATGTTAGGATATGAATGAATAAATAGAATGAGATGGGAGAGGGAGAATTTTCGAAAATATTTTTGAAAAAGAGTTAGTGATTTTCGAAAATGGTTTTTTTGAAAAATGTTAGTAATTTTCGAAAATTAAGTTTTCAAAATTCAAAATAATTAATAAATTAAAAAAAAGAAATTTTTGAAAAAGGGGAGAGATATTTTCGAAAATGAAAGAGAGAGAGTTAATTAGGTAGTTTTGAAAAAGTTAAGAAACAAACAAAAAGTTAGTTAGTTAGTTGAAACAAATTTTGAAAACCAATTTTGAAAAGATAAGAAGTTAGGAAGTTAGAAAAGATATTTTTGAAAAAGATAAGATAAGAAGATATTTTTGAAAAGATATGATAAAAATTAGTTTTTGAAAAAGATTTGATTTTTAAAATCTCAATTAATGACTTGATTCATAAGAAATCACAAGATATGATTCTAGAACTTAAAGTTTGAATCTTTCTTAACAAGCAAGTAACAAACTTCAAATTTTTGAATCAAAACATTAATTGATTATGTTATTTTCGAAATTTTAATACAAAAATAAGAAAAAGATTTTTGAAAAATATTTTTGGAATTTTCGAAAATAACTAAGAATTTTGAAAAAGATTTGATTTTTGAAAAAGATTTTGAAAAAGATAAGATTTTCAAATTGAAAATTTGATTTGACTCATGAGAAATAATTTGATTTTTAAAAATTTTTGAAAAAGTCAACTCAAATTTTCGAATTTGATGAGAGAAAAAGGGAAAGATATTTTTTTGATTTTTGAATTTTTATGATGCAAGAGAAAAACACTAAAATGATGCAATGCATGAAATTTTTAGATCAAAACATGTGATGCATGCAAGAATGCTATGAATGTCAAGATGAACACCAAGAACACTATGAAGAACATGATGAACATCAAGAACATATTTTTGAAAAATTTTTAATGCAAAGAAAACATGCAAGACACCAAACTTAGAATTCTTTAATGCTTACGCATTAAGAATTCAAGAATGCATATGATAAACATGAAAAGACACAAAACAAAAATTCATCAAGATCAAACAAGAAGACTTACCAAGAACAACTTGAAGATCATAAAGAACACTATGAATGCATGATATTTTCGAAAAATGCAAGATGCATATGCAAGTGACACCAAACTTATAATGTGACTCAAGACTCAAACAAGAAACAGAAAATATTTTTTATTTTTATGATTTTCTAATTTTTTTTGGATTTTTTTTTTTTGAATATAATATGAAAAAGAAAAAATAAGGATTCCAAAATTTTTAATATGAATTCCAGGAATCTTGCCATGTTAGTCTAAAGCTTCAGTCCAGGAATTAGACATGGCTCACTAGCCAGCCAAGCTTTCAAAGAAAGCTCCAGTCCAAAACACTAGACATGGCCAATGGCCAGCCAAGCTTCAGCAGGTGATCAGAAACAGTAGCAGGTGGATTAACTCCAACTAGCTTGCTCTTGATAACAAATTGATGCCTCAGTCCAAATGAATTTAGACATGGCTTTACAGCCAGCTAGGCTGCAACATATAATTACATGGGCTGGAGTGATTAGTTGAATACCAATCCCAAAGTAGTTTGGGTATGGCTTTACAGCCAGATATGATTCAACATATTTCATGAAACACTAGAATTCATTCCTAAAAATTTTGAAGCCATAGAATAATTTATTTTTGAAAACATTTTTATTTTTTTCAAAAACAGATGAGAAAATTTTAGAAATTTTTTTTTAAAAAAATTTTGAAAATAAAATAAAAAGAAAATTACCTAATCTGAGCAACAAGATGAACCGTCAGTTGTCCAAACTCGAACAATCCTCGGCAACGGCGCCAAAAACTTGGTGCTGTTGCCGGATCAAAAGGGAATCTGGCACTGATGTTACCGGACCAAAAGCTTGCCGAAAACTCAAAACAATCCCCGGCAACGGCGCCAAAAACTTGGTGCACGAAATTGTGATCTCTGGTAATGGCTTCTTAGGCCAGATACTCTGATCTAGTTTTATAGTCTGTCACAACTTCGATACAACTAACCAGCAAGTGCACTGGGTCGTCCAAGTAATACCTTACGTGAGTAAGGGTCGAATCCCACGGAGATTGTTGGTATGAAGCAAGCTATGGTCACCTTGTAAATCTCAGTTAAGTTGACTCATATGGGTTACAATATATTATGTAAATAAAACATAGAGTGGGGATAGAAATACTTATGTAAATCATTGGTAGGAATTTCAGATAAGTGAATGGGGATGCTTTTCGTTCCTCTGAACCTCTGCTTTCCTGCTATCTTCATCCAATCTGTCTTACTCCTTTCCATGGCTGGCTGTATGCAAGGGCATCACCGTTGTCAGTGGCTACATCCCCTCCTCTCAGTGAATCATATGCTCACGCACCCTGTCACGGCACGGCTATTCATCTGTCGGTTCTCGATCATGCTGGAATAGGATTCACCCTCCTTTTGCGTCTGTCACTAACGCCCAACAATCGCGAGTTTGAAGCTCGTCACAGTCATTCAATCATTGAATCCTACTCAGAATACCACAGACAAGGTTTAGACCTTCCGGATTCTCTTGAATGCCGCCATCATTCTAGCTTACGCCACGAAGATTCTGGTTAGGAGATCTAAGAGATACTCATTCTAGCTTAATTCATGTAGAACAGAAGTGTTCGTCAGGCACGCGTTCATAAGGGAGAAGGATGATGAGCGTCACACATAATCATCACCTTCATCACGTTCTTGGGTGCGAATGGATATCTTAGAAGCGAAATAAGAAGAATTGAATAGAAAACAGTAGTACTTTGCATTAATCTTTGAGGAACAGCAGAGCTCCACACCTTAATCTATGGAGTGTAGAAACTATACCGTTGAAAATACATAAGTGAAAGGTCCAGGCATGGCCGAGATGGCCAGCCCCCTAAAACGTGATCAAAGGATCATAAGGTAATTCAAAGATGCCTAATACAATAGTAAGAGGTCCTATTTATAATAAACTAGTCACTAGGGTTTACATGAGTAAGTAATTGATGCATAAATCCACTTCCGGGGCCCACTTGGTGTGTGTTTGGGCTGAGCTTAAGTGTTCCACGTGCAGAGGCCATTTGTGGAGTTGAACGCCAGTTTCTGTGCCAGTTTGGGCGTTCAACTCTGGTTTTGGATCCTTTTCTGTCGCTGGACGCCAGATTTGGGCAGAAGGCTGGCGTTGAACGCCAGTTTACATCATCAATTTTTGGCCAAAGTATGGACTATTATATATTGCTGGAAAGCCCTGGATGTCTACTTTCCAACGCAATTGGAAGCGCGCCATTTCGAGTTCTGTAGCTCCAGAAAATCTACTTTGAGTGCAGGGAGGTCAGAATCCAACAACATCAGCAGTCCTTTTTCAACCTCTGAATCTGATTTCAGTTCAAGTCCCTCAATTTCAGCCAGAAAATACTTGAAATCACAGAAAAACACACAAGCTCATAGTAAAGTCCAGAAATGTGAATTTAACATAAAAACTAATGAAAACATCCCTAAAAGTAACTAGATCCTACTAAAAACATACTAAAAACAATGTCAAAAAGCGTATAAATTATCCGCTCATCATGTACTCGGATCATGCGGCGTTAAAGTATTTGTTGGCTAAGAAGGAATCCAAACCGAGATTGATTAGATGGGTTTTATTGTTGCAAGAGTTTGACTTGGAAATTAAGGATAGGAGTGGGACACAAAACCTAGTGGCGGACCACTTAAGTCGCCTTGAACACACAAAAGGCGATACCACTCCTATTAATGATTCTTTTCCCTTTGAGGGCTTGCATGCAATCTCGGAAACCATCCCTTGGTATGCACCAATCGCCAATTACTTAGTATCTCGCTCCTTCCCTCCTAATCTCCAAACATCAAAAGGATAAGCTAAAAAGTGAATCTAAATACTATGTGTGGGATGACCCATACCTTTGGAGATGTGGAGCGGATCAAGTAATTCGGAGGTTTATTCCACAAACCGAATTCTACTCAATCTTGGAAGCTTGCCACTCCTCCGAAGGAGGAGGCCATTTTGGACCTCAACAAACGGCAAGGAAAATCCTAAATTGTGGATTTTGGTGGCCAACTATTTTCAAGGACTCTTCTTATTTTTATAAATCTTGTTCTCAATGCATTAGATTTGGTAATATCTCCAAGAAGGATGAAATCCCCCAACAAACCATGCTATTTTTTGAGATTTTTGATGTGTGGGGAATCGACTTAATGGGGCCGTTCCCAAATTCTAATGATTTTCTCTACATTCTACTTGCCGTTGATTATGTGTCCAAATGGGTGGAAGCGATACCCACCCGGACAGATGATGCTAATGTCGTCCTTTCTTTTGTGAGAAACAATATCATTTGTAGATTTGGGTCACCACGAGCAATCGTGAGCGACCAAGGTTCCCATTTTTGCAATAAGAGATTGTTGCCCGAAAAACTAAGGTTAAAATAGGAAGGCCCATATCAAGTAGTGGAAGTGGAACCCTATGGAGTTTACCATTTGCGCCATCCCTCAACTTCGGACATCTTCAAGGTCAATGGGCACCGTCTCAAGTTGTATCATGGTGAGCAAATGAAGAGCAACAAGGAGATTGAGGTATTCTTTTTGGAAGATGCACCTCTTGGCAAAGAGCAATGAGCTAGTGAAAGTCTAACTTAAGGACATTAAACAAAAGTGCTAGGTGGGAGAGACCCCACCATGGTGAGATCTATCCTTTTTACCCTTTTGTATATAGTTCTTGAACTCTTCATTGTTTTGCGATTGCTTAGTTATAGCTTTGCTTGATTAGAGTTGATTGTGACTACCTTAGATAACTTGTTCATGAAGATTTGCATTGAGTTTTCAATAAATGAATTGATTTTATAGTGGAAGAACACCCCTTCTTTGGGTTTTGCATTGAGTTTTGGGTGTTTTTGACCCCTTTGGCTTGTTCGGACACTAAATTCATGATAATTAGGCATTCTTCATGATTCTTGCAAAAAAAAAAAAGGGGCGTACATGCACGCACTATGCGCGTACGCGCCTTTACGCCTTCGCAGCTCCTGGGTCATTTTCCAGAGAGTTGTGCAAATTCTGGGCCAATTCTGAGCCCTGGGCATGACCACAGTCGTGCGTGCGCGCACCTGGCGCGTCCGCGCCCATGGCCATTTGCGCAAAAGCACGTGTACGCGCACTAGCCGCGTCCGCGCTAATGATGTGAATTGCAATCCAAAGTCATTTTCTCGAGAGTTGTGCCCAAGTTGGGCTAATACCATGCCAATGGCCTAACTCGACTCGCGCGTTCGTGCACAGGCCGCGCACGTGCACCTCAAGCAAAATGCATATCGACGCGCCAGAGCGCCGTGCGCGTCCGCATCGATTGTACAAAGTCATCTTCTGGTACTTTTTCCCGAGAGTTGAGCCAAAGTTGTACCCAACTTGTGATGAAGGCACAACTCCGATGCATGCGCAAGCGCACCTGGCGCTCGTGCGCACGCCTGCCCATCACCACTTCATGCGTACGCGCACTGTGCGCGTCCGCGCCCCTATTGATTTTTGCCTATGCGTGCACCCGCGTGCATGGCGTGCGCGCGCCGGTTTCGCGAACCAATGACATTAGAGCGTGCCCTTTTCTTTTAATCTCTTCTTACCTTCTTACCATCACCCTTCTTCTTCCCTTCTACCATTTCTACCACCTCTCTTTCTCCTCTCCTCTCTCATACTCTTCACTACCTTTTTTCTCACTTACATACCCCATTTCTCTTCTTCCTCTCAAGGTACTTCTCATTTCTATTCTTTTTTTTTTTTAGTTTTCTCTTCCTTCGTCTTTTCATTAGCTACATTCCCTTACTCTTCCTCTTAATTAGTTTTCATTCATGTTTACTTTGTTTATTATATTTTCCTTCTTTTTATTTTTACTTATGGTTGTTAAAAGTGGGGATTACTCTTGCATTGATGAGTTGGATTCTTTTAATTACTTTCTCTTGCAATGTGTGGCATGCTTTGATGATTAATGATGCTTTATGGGATGTTACATTGTCACCCTTCCCTCAATTTTTGTCATGAAAAGGGATGCACACCAAGTGTTTGATGGAAGACCTACATGACTTTTTGGAGTTACATTTGACTTAGTGTCCTCTACTTTAGTGCTCTTTCTTATTTACTTGCTTGTTCATAGGTGCATTGAGCTTACTACATTTCTTGCTTCATTTCTACATGCTCATCCCCTAATTTTCACTCCTTGTTATTGATGTTAAGAGTGTGTGCTTCTCATGCTTCTTGTTTGCATGCATATACCACTCATACATCACATGCTAGTTATTCGCCACGATTTTCATTGTTGCCTTAGTCACGTGTTGCAGCTGTCATGTGTCTAAGCCACTTATTCTTTTTTGCTTTATCACTTGCATGATTATTATTTCTTGGTGCTTCTTTAAGTTTAATTTTGCCACCTTTCCCTCTTTTCTAGGATGGTTATCAAGAAAGACAACAGAAAGGCACCCAAAAAGGCACCCTCACAGTCCACTAGCAAAGCACAACAAGCACCTAGAGCCAAGCCCCTCCTCAATAAGGCACGGAGCGTTGCTAACATTGATGTTTTGGAAAAGGACAATCTGGCAAGGGATCCGACCAAGTTCCCAAACTGCTATTGCGAACTTGTCTACCCCTTGATCAAACCAAGGAACTATCATGCGGAGCCTCTTCTAGCCCCTCCGGCTCATGTCATTCCATTCATCATGCCCGCATCGAGCGGCGGCAATGGGAGTTCCTATTGAGGAAGCCACGGGAAGCAAACTTGTCCTGGGTGGAAGAATTTTACACTAACTACCACTCCTCCTCTCTTGCATCGGTATTTGTGTGCCGAAGACAAGTTTCCGTCACAGAGGAGGCCATTCAAAGTGTGCTTAGGATCGGACCGTTAGCGGAAGGGATTGATGCATATCAAGAGATTTTGTCGGCATGGTGCGAATACGCGTTTGATTAGGATACCGTCCTTAGGGTCATTGCCATACCCGAATCATTCTGGATTCAAGGAAGGATAAGGCCTCGGCCCAAGGGCATCAGCGCATGCTTTCTCACTAGAGAGGCTCAGGCATGGGTCCAAATTCTAGCCCATTATATGCTTCCAAGCACCCATGGCTCATCTATCACTGCCGAGTATTGGTTTGATGTGTCCTCACAGAGAGACCGGTTCATATTCTCCGTCTCATTCGCCAAGGTATGGGCCGCATCCACGCTAAGGGAAACTTACCATTTCCCGATCTAGTGACCGACTTAGTTGCCGCAACCGGTGTTCCCCGAGAGAATAAGGATCGGAGGGCCATGATCCCGATAGACGGCGATGTTGTTCCGAATGGGAGATATCTTTACCCTCTGGCGGACACCAAGGAGCCGAACTTAGCCGTCCCCATGAGCATTCCCACCACCTCAATCGCACCACCAAAGTCATCCATGCAACGCATAGAGGACCTCCACAAGAAGCTCGATTGTTATGAGTAGCGAAACCAATGCCGATACACTTTTGTCAAGAAGCTTCTAAGTTGCCTATCACCACCTATGGAAGAACCGGAAATTTCCACGTCCACCGGCACCGATAATAAAGAAAACGATAATGAAGAAGAGGATGGACACTCGGAAGCCGATCAACCACTACGTCTCCCTCAAGGCACGGAGGACCATGCCAACTTCTAAGTGTGAGGAGGTCAGTCGGCCGACCGGTCTTCATAGGTAACACCCGAATAAATTTTGAATCTCTTTTGCTAATTAGGATAGATTGCATAATTAGGTTTTTCACCTTTTTAACCCCTTTGCATATTAGTTATCTCTTAATAAATCCACTTGGTTAGAGTAATGACTTCTCTTCTAGAACTAGATCTCTCCTAGAACTAGAATTTTACGGCAACCCTACAAATTTTGAAGAATTTTTTATGCTAAGCTTGCTCGAAGAATGTAATTTGGAACATGGATTTTGAGCCAAGAACACGAGCAAGTGAGTTTGAGCCTAATTGCGTGGTTACATCTTATAACCACTTACTTTCCTTCTTGTGTGCATTGTTCTCTCTCTATGATTGTGATCCTTAATTTGTTTGACTCTATATGTCCATTGTTATATGTATAAATGCATGTGCATGATTGAGGCCATCAATTCACTTAGCTACTTACCCAAATGACCTTACCTTATAACAACCTTTGCAACCAATTTTGAGCCTACGCTTAACCCGATTATTCTTAATTTTAGCACATCACAAGCCAAAGACGAAAAACCATGAATATCCCTATTTGAATCCTTGAATAGCTTAGGCTAGTGCATGTGTGCCATTCAAGTGTGGGAAAACGCGGGGGGGGGGGGGAGGGGGAAGCATTGGTTGAGATAAGAGCATGTTGTTTTTGTTGAAAAATTGGGAAGTGGATACATACTCATGTGTTGATTAAATGTATAGACCTCATGCATTGATGTTCTTGTATATAGTTGAAAAAAAATATATGAGAAAAACAAAAGAAAAAAATATATACATATATGCGTATAGAAAAAAAAGAGAAAAGACAAGAAAAGAAAAGAAAAAAATATATATATATATAGAAAAAGGAAGAAAAAAAAGAGAAGCAATAAAAGGGGACAAAATATCCCAAAGTAAGACTTAGAGACCAATCAATGCATATGTGTAATGATCAAAAGTAAATGTATGAGTATGTGAAAGAGTGAGGAATGGGTAGCTAGGTTAGTACATAATTGTATAGGATGTTATATAGGTTAGGTAGGGAGCTCAAGTTAATCAAAGGATTCAATTTTTAGCCCACTTAGCCAAATATATAACCCTACCTTAACCCTAACCCCAGTCAACCTAAGGAAAGACCTCATGATATATGTATGCATGCATAGAACAATTGTTGATTATTAGAGGATTTTGGAAGAGCATGAAGTAGGGGAGGATTGAGTGATCAACCCTATACACCGAGCGAATAGAGTGCAAATACTTCCGGGGAGGGGTTCGAAGCTTAATTCCTTGTTCCCGGCTCTCGCGAGTGTTTTTCATGCAAGTTACGCATATTTCACTTTGGGTTACTAGAATTGGTAGAGTTCATACATTGCCCATCATCTTACCCTATGTGCATATATATATATATATTGTGTGTGTGTGTGTGTGTGTGTATGTTCTAGGAAGATTGAATTGCTCTTGACCAAGTAGATAGTAGCATACACCCTAGTTGCATTCATGTAGGTAGATTGCATTCTATGAGTCTCACTCTCTTGTGATCCTTTGATCTTTAGCATGAGGACATGCTATACTTTAAGTGTGGGGAGGTTGATAAATCCCGTTTTTAGGGTCTATCATGTATAGATTTAAGAGTTTTATCAAATGATCTTCCTCACTTATTCATATAAAACTGCATGATTTTGTGTTCCTTTCCACATTTTGCCTCATAGATGAAAACATGCTTCTTTTGCATCAAAATTAATATATTGCAATCCTCATTTATTACCATTCGATGCCTTGATCCATTTGTTAAGTGGTTTCAGAAGTTATAGGACAAAAATGGCTGAGAGGAGTGAAGGAAGCATGCATGAATGGAAGGAGCATGGAATAAAGCAAGTTTTGAAACTTCGGCATGTGCGCGCATGCGCACCGTACGCATACGCGCGAATGTTTAATCTCAGAGCCGGCTGGGTGGAGCCGAGACGAGAAGCCGGTGCGCTTATATGGCTGGGCCACAAATCATTGGACGCGCGCGCGTACTATGCGCCTGCGCGCAGATCGCATAAGACCCAGGTGCGCGTACACATATAGTGCGCATGTAATTTTTAAGAAGAAAATGTGACCAGCGATTTTAAGGAGTCCCAGGCCCTGTTTTGGAGCAGAATTTTGGAGGAAAAAGCTTAAGAAGACCAAGGATTAGGAGTGTTAGGAGAATTAGTCATAATTCTAGATATTTTGGGTAGTTAGTTACATTTTGTTTTTAGAGAGAGAAACTCTAACTTCTCTCTATGATTTCACTTCCTCCATTGCAATTCTCCTTTGATTTCTTGGTGAGATCCATTGCTAATTCACTTTTGTTTTGATACAAGTTATAGATCTACTCTTCTTCTACTCTCAATTGATGCTCTTTTGATTCAATCTCTTAGATCTAGATTTGTTTGACGTTGCTACTTTGAATTTTGATTAATGAATTGAGGAATTTCATTCAATTGCTTGATTGTTGATGGTTGTTTGGATTGGATAGCTTTAATTCAATTTTCTTCCTCAATTACATCATGTGTTCTATGAGTGCCTACTAATTGTTTGTGATAATGAGAACCCTAGTTATGGAGTAGATCTCTCTTACTTGGCTTAGGGATTGAGTTATTGGAGACACCTGAATAGTGGATATCAATTGTTGACTAGGAATTGAGAATTACTAATTGACTTGGAGTGCACTAAAGCAAAATTCCCTAGGTGAGACTAGGACTTGTGACTCAAGTTAGTTGCTCTCACTTGACTTTCCTCCATTAGGGCGGTTAACTAAGTGAAGCAATAATCAACACTTATCACAATTGAAGGAAACTATAATGATGGAACTTCCAATGCTTACCCCTAGCCAAGGCCTTTATCTCAATTAATTGTTGTTTACCTGTGATAGCTTGAATTCTAGCACCAACTCTCAAAACCACAAAAGACTTCCTAATCAATGATGTTCATTATAAGCCAATTCCTAGGGAGAATAACCAGGGTAGAATCCATATGTCATAGCTATGCATCAAAAATACTAGATGTAGCCCAATCAAGTACACCACCACCGAAAAAGAACTTTTAGCCATAGTTTTTGCCTTGGACAAGTTCCGAGCATATCTACTTGGTTCAAAGGTGGTGGTGTACTGGTGCACGAAATTGTGATCTCTGGTAATGGCTTCTTAGGCCAGATACTCTGATCTAGTTTTACAGTCTGTCACAACTTCGATACAACTAACCAGCAAGTGCACTGGGTCGTCCAAGTAATACCTTACGTGAGTAAGGGTCGAATCCCACGGAGATTATTGGTATGAAGCAAGCTATGGTCACCTTGTAAATCTCAGTTAAGTTGACTCATATGGGTTACAATATATTATGTAAATAAAACATAGAGTGGGATAGAAATACTTATGTAAATCATTGGTAGGAATTTCAGATAAGTGAATGGGGATGCTTTTCGTTCCTCTGAACCTCTGCTTTCCTGCTATCTTCATCCAATCTGTCTTACTCCTTTCCATGGCTGGCTGTATGCAAGGCATCACCGTTGTCAGTGGCTACATCCCTCTCTCAGTGATCATATGCTCACGCACCTGTCACGGCACGGCTATTCATCTGTCGGTTCTCGATCATGCTGAATAGGATTCACCCTCCTTTTGCGTCTGTCACTAACGCCCAACAATCGCGAGTTTGAAGCTCGTCACAGTCATTCAATCATTGAATCCTACTCAGAATACCACAGACAAGGTTTAGACCTTCCGGATTCTCTTGAATGCGCCATCATTCTAGCTTACGCCACGAAGATTCTGGTTAGGAGATCTAAGAGATACTCATTCTAGCTTAATTCATGTAGAACAGAAGTGTTCGTCAGGCACGCGTTCATAGGAGAAGGATGATGAGCGTCACACATAATCATCACCTTCATCACGTTCTTAGGTGCGAATGGATATCTAGAGCGAATAGAAGATTGAATAGAAACAGTAGTACTTTGCATAATCTTTGAGGAACAGCAGAGCTCCACACTTAATCTATGGAGTGTAGAACTCTACCGTTGAAATACATAAGTGAAGGTCCAGGCATGCCGAGATGGCCAGCCCCTAAAACGTGATCAAGGATCATAAGGTAATCCAAAGATGCCTAATATAATAGTAAGAGGTCCTATTTATAATAAACTAGTCACTAGGGTTACATGAGTAAGTATTGATGCATAATCCACTTCCGGGCCCACTTGTGTGTGTTTGGCTGAGCTTAAGTGTTCCACGTGCAGAGCCATTTGTGGAGTTGAACGCCAGTTTCTGTGCCAGTTTGGGCGTTCAACTCTGGTTTTGGATCCTTTTCTGGCGCTGGACGCAGATTGGGCAGAAGGCTGGCGTTGAACGCCCGTTTACGTCGTCAATTTTTGGCCAAAGTATGGACAATTATATATTGCTGGAAAGCCTGGATGTCTACTTTCCAACGCAATTGGAAGCGGCCATTTCGAGTTCTGTAGCTCCAGAAATCCACTTTGAGTGCAGGAGGTCAGAATCCAACAGCATCAGTAGTCCTTTTTCAACCTCTGAATCTGATTTCAGCTCAAGTCCTCATTTCAGCAGAAAATACTGAAATCACAAAAAACACACAAGCTCATAGTAAAGTCCAGAAATGTGAATTTACATAAAAACTAATGAAACATCCTAAAAGTAACTAGATCCTACTAAAACATACTAAAAACAATGTCAAAAGCGTAAATTATCCGCTCATCACAACACCAAACTTAAATTGTTGCTTGTCCCAAGCAACTGAAATCAATAGGATAAAAGAAGAGAATATACTTCAATTCAAACTATCAATGAAACAGAGCTTCAATCATATGAGCGGACTTATAGCTTTTGCCTCTTGAATAGTTTGGCATCTCACTTTATCATTGAGGTTCAGAATGATTGGCATCTATAGGACTTCAGATTCGAATAGTGTTATTGACTTCTTAGTTCAGTATGATGATTCTTGAACACAGCTTCTTTATGAGTCTTGGCCGTGGCCCTAAGCATTTTGTTTTCCAGTATTACCATCGGATACATAAATGCCACAGACGCATATTGGTGAACCTTTTCAGATTGTGACTCAGCTTTGCTAAAGTCCCAATTAGAGGTGTCCAGGGTTCTTAAGCACACTCCTTTTTTTTTTTTGCTTTGGACCTTGACTTTAACCGCTCAGTCTCAAGTTTTCACTTGACACCTAC